>NW_025765084.1:0-269875 GCF_003918875.1 Haliotis rubra | reverse complement strand
ATCTCCTCCCATTCCTCCATCTCCTTCCTCCACCACTCCATCCATTCCTTTCCTTCCTCCATTTCCTTTCCTCCTCCTCCATTCCTCTCCATTCCACCTCCTTCTCCTCCATCCTCCTCTCCATCCTCCTCTCCTCCTCTCCTCCCTCCACTCTCCTTTCCTCCATCCTCCATCCATCCTCCATCCATTCCATCCTCTCCTTCCTCCACTCCTCCATCCTCCTTTCCATCCTCCTTTCCTCTCCTCTCCATCTTTCCTCCATCTCCTTCCATTCCTCCTTTCCTCCTTTCCTCCTCCCTCCTCTCCATTTCCCATCCATCTCCTCTTCCATTCCACTCCTCTCCATCCTTCATCCATCTCCTCCTCTCCATTTCCTCATCTCTCTCCATTTCCTCCTCCATTTCCTTCAAACTCCTCTTTCATCATCTCATCTCATCCATTTCCTCATCTCTACTCTCATGCTATCATCTCTCATCATCTTTCATCATCTCTTTCTCATAAAAGCTCTATCATCTCTCTCATCATCTTTCATCATCTCTATCTCATCTCAAAACATCATCCTCACTACTCTCAAGAAAAATTCTTTCATCTCTATAAATCCAAAATATCATCTCTATAAAATCAAAACAATAAATCTCTCTCATGTAATGTTTCATCATCTCTCCTAAGAAAATCTCATCATCTCTATCTCATCTCAAGATCATCATCTCTGCATAGAAAAATGTGCTTTCATCATCTCTATCTCACGTCTCTCAAAGCTCATCGTCTCTTTCTCAAGTAAAGGCTGTCATCCTCCTCTCATCGTCGTAACAATAAGTCTCTCGTCGTAACTCATCGTCTCTATCTCGTCGTAACTCATCATCTCTATCTCGTCGTGAATAATCGTCTCTCATCAAGGTAAAGTAATGGTCTCTGTCTCGTAATCCTGCCTCATGTGTCAGTCTCTATCTCAGTGTGTGTCATCTCAAGAAAAATAAATAACTCGTCATCTCAGAAAATAAATGGCTCGTCGTCTCTCGTCATGTGTCATCCTCAAAGAAGAGTGTGGCTCGTCGTCCTGTCGTGGCTGTCGTCCTCGTCTAAGGATCGTCTCTCTCAGAAAAATCAGGCTCATCGTCCTATCTCGACAATCATCTCCTCAGTCTCATCATCTCTTCTCTCGTCTCCGGCTCATCGTCAGGGCTCATCGTCCTATCTCATGAAGTCGTAATCGTCTCTCGTCTCTCGTCGGGATCGTCTCTCGTCTCCTCGTGGATCGATCCTGTCGTGGCTCGTCGTCATCTGAAGTCAAAGTGTCGTCTGTCGAAGTCGTCGTGTCGTCTCGTCTCGAGCAATCGTCTCTGCGTCGTGTCGTCTCTCGGGCTGGTCGTGATCCTCCTTTCCTCCACCTTTCCTCTCCTCCTCCTCCATCTCTCCTCCTCTCCTCCATCTCTCCTCTCTCTCCTCTCCTTCCTCCACCTCTCCTCCATTCCTCCTTCCTCCTCTTTCCTCCTCCTCCTCCATCCCTCCTCCTCCTCCACCCTCCACCTCCATCTCCTCCACTCTCCTCCTCTCCTCCTCTTCCTCCTCCTCTCCTCCTCCTCTCCTCCTCCTCCTTCCTCCTCCTCTCCTTCATCTCATCCCTCTCTTTCCTCCATCCTCATCATCCTCCTCCTCCACTCTCCACTCATCACTCTTCATCTCTCGTCAGCTCATCATCATCTCATCTCGTCGGCATTTCATCATCATCTCGGCTATCGGCATCCGTCTCGTCGATCTCTTCTCATCCTCTCTCATCCTTTCATCCATCCTCGGCTCATCATCTCTCATCATGCTTTCATCATCTCTCATCTCGGCTCATCATCTCTCTCGTCATGCTCATCATCCTGCCTCTCGCGTCTCAAGGCTCATCATCTCTATAAAGAAGTAAATAACTCATCATCTCATCGGCTCAAAAGAAATGTCGTCTCTTTCTCTCGCTAAAACAATCATCTCTATCCTCATCGTAACTCATCGTCTCCTATCTCATCTCAGGCCTATCATCCTCTCGTAAATTCATCATCTCACCTCTCTCATCATAATATCATCTCTATAAAATGTAAAGCATAATCGTCTGCGTAAAACAATAAATCTCAGAGTAAACAATGTCCTGCTGCTCATAAAGAAATGTCTTTCGTCATCTCTGCATCTCTCATAAAACAATGTCTCTATAAATCATGTCTTTCATCATCTCACCTCAGAAAAATGTGGCTCATCGTCTCTATCTCGAATTATCAAGATAGTCATCTTTTCTCAAAGTAAAGTTCATCGTCTCTACCATCTCGCGTCGTGGCTAAATAAATCCTCGTAAAGTAATGTCGTCACAATCAAATCTATCTCAGAAGTCGCCAGAGATCGTCTCATGTGAAGGAGGTGGTGGGGACAGTGAGTGTAGCATGTGAAGGAGGGTGGGGACAGTGAGTGTAGCATGTGAAGGAGGTGTGGACAGTGAATGTAGCATGAAGGAGGTAGGTGTGGGGCAGTGAGTGTGTAGCATGTGGAAGGGAAGGGTGTGGGGACAGTGAGTGTAGCATGTGAAGGAGGGGTGGGGGCAGTGAATGTAGCATGTGAAGGAGGGGTGGGGACAGTGAATGTAGCATGTGAAGGAGGTGTGGTGGCAGTGACTGTAGCATGTGGAGGAGTGAAGGATGTTAGCATGTGAAGGAGGTGTGGGGACAGTGAGTGTAGCATGTGAAGGAGGGTGGGGGCAGTGAGTGTAGCATGTGAAGGAGGTGTGGGGACAGTGAGTGTAGCATGTGAAGGAGGTGTGGGGGCAGTGAGTGTAGCATGTGAAGGAGGTGGTGGGGACAGTGAATGTAGCATGTGAAGGAGGGGTGGGGGCAGTGAGTGTAGCATGTGGAGGAATGGTGGGGACAGTGGATGTAGCATGTGAAGGAGTGGTGGGGGCAGTGAATGTAGCATGTGAAGGAGGGGATTGGTGGGACAGTGAATGTAGCATGTGGAGGAGGAGGTGGGGACAGTGAATGTAGCATGCATGTGAAGGAGGGTGGGGGCAGTGGAGTGTAGCATGTGGAATAGGTATGGGACAGTGGACGTAGCATGTGAAGGAGGGTGTTGGGGCAGTGAATGTAGCATGTGGGAAGGAGGGGTGGGGGCAGAAAATGTAGCATGTGGAGGAGGGGTGGGGACAGTGAGTGTAGCATGTGGAAGGAAGGGTGGGGGCAGTGAATGTAGGATGTGAAGGAGGGGTGGGGGCAATGAATGTAGCATTTGAAGGAGAGCGGGGGCAATTTATGTAGCATGTGGAAGAGGTGTGGGGACAGTGAAATGTAGCATGTGAAGGATGGCTGGGTCACAGTTAATGTAGCATGTAACGGAGGTGAGGGGCAGTGAATGTAGGATGTGAAGGAGGGGTGGGGGCAATGAATGTAGCATTGTGAAGGAGGCAGGGACAATTTATGTAGCATGTGGAAGAGGTGAGTGGGGACAATTAATGAAGCATGTGAAGGATGGCTGGTCACAGTTAATGTAGCATGTAACGGAAGATGATTGGGGGCAGTGAATGTAGGATGTGAAGAGGAGGGTGGGGGCAATGAATGTAGCATTTGAAGGAGAGCGGGGGCAATTTATGTAGCATGTGGAAGAGGTGTGGGGACAATTAATGTAGCATGTGAAGGATGGCTGGTCACAGTTAATGTAGCATGTAACGGAAGGGTGGGGGCAGTGAATGTAGGATATGAAGGAGGGGTGGAGGCAATGAATGTAGCATTTGAAGGAGAGCGGGGGCAATTTATGTAGCATGTGAAGGAGGTGTGGGGGCAGTGAATGTAGCATGTGAAGGAGGGGTAGGGACAGTGAATGTAGCATATTAAAGAGGTGTGTATACAGTGAGTGTAGCATGTGAAGGAGGGGTGGGGGTATTGGATGTAGCATGTGGAATAGGTGTGTGGACAATGGATGTAGCATGTGAAGGAGGGGTGGGGGCAGTGAATGTAGCATGTGAAGGACGGGTGGGGGCAGTGAATGTAGCATGTGAAGGACGGGTGGTCACAGTGAATGTAGCATGTGAAGTAGGGGTGCTGACAGTGAATGTAGCATGTGAAGGAGTATTGCGATCTACCTTCAGTTGATGATGATCTATAGCCTGTTATTTTATATTGTCTTGTCTTAAGTTAATGCTAGTTTTATATCTTTATCTGCGATACACTATCGTCCGTTTTAACTCACACACTCGCTAGTATTGTGATATATCTTCAGTTGCTGATGATCTATAGCCTGTTATTTTATATTGTCTTGTCTTAAGTTACATGCTAGGTTTATATTGTCTTGTCTTAAGTTACATGCTAGTTTTATATTGTCTTGTCTTAAGTTACATGCTAGTTTTACATCTTCATCTGTGATACACTATAGTCCTTTTGAAGCACAATCTCCCCTATGAATTGCACTCTTACCCAAAAGAATAATAAATAATGACTGAAACCAACGCCAAAGTAAATAGGAAAACACTTTCTGGCACAAGACTCCAAGTAAACATGTTGCCCAATTCGTTTCCGTTTTACCTCCTGTGCCCACACGCGTTACGTAGCACCCCATGCGAGTGCCCAATGGAGATTTTCAATATATAATCCATATAGACATTAGTACTCGACCGAACACTTGGACAATGACAACATAAGTACGACTGTTTGAACAGGTATATTTTGAAACCCTCAAATATTCAGCTCTCGATCATCATCTCTGAGAGCACAGCTGTCTCTAGTATGGTGATTTACCTTCAGCTGTTGGCGATATATAGCCTATTTTTATATTGTGTTGTCACCTATAGTTCATATATTTTAGATTTAATTACTAGTTTTACATGTCTAACTGTGATATTCTAGTTGTTTTACTGTCCTTCGTCGGCAGGTTTTTATGATATAGATGTATTTCGTTTCAATATCAAATGTTCTCGTCACGATATGGCTGAAATATTGCCGATGTGACGTTAAATATTAACTCACTCACTCACTCACTGAGAGCACAGCTCTCGATCATCATCTCTGACAGCACAGCTCTTGTATGTTTAGATATATATACATTCTAACCTTGATGATCATATTCCCAAAAATATTGCCAGATTATTTAGGTAGAAAGAGAGGTCGACAGTGGAGCGCAACATGCAAAGTACAGGATATCGTGCAGGATACAGCATAGGATATAAGTGAGTGATTGAGTTAATATTTAACGTGACATCGGCAATATCGGGACGAGGAAAATCTGTATATTATTGCCAATAAATTTAGAAGTAAAAATTTGTAGTCGATGGATGGTAAAGCTACAATAGTAAATCAAATTTTGGCTTAAAAGTAGTGTGTTACTCTAAAAAAGATATCACTATAGACAATGCAATGTGAAAACGGGATATAGACTGCCTGCACAAGGCACAAGATACATAAGGTATAAGGTAATAGCGCATTGTGCACAAAATACAATCATGTGTTAATGATGGACATAGTGCAATAGCTTATCCTACCGTACCTCAATTTAGAGAGTGGAAATGTAGTGCATGCAATACCGTATCCCTCTTTTAGTAATGTGTTGATATCACAATAATAATCGTGTAAAGATGTCAAGTCGTTTTACACAATTCAAAAACACGTATGATAACCGGTTCAATTTTAAATTGATTGTTAAGAATGACGAGTGATGTCGTAGTCCACACAGGTACAAGCAAACCATTCCACGAATGTTGTACTTGAACCAGCACTTGCTCCTTATCATTGATTAAATATAACGTCGTAGCAGACGCGGCAAGAGCAAATGTGCCATCATGATTCCATTTAATCTGCAGAATGTTCTTTAGTCCTTCTACATCACCCGCCTCCTTTAACGAGAATTCACCTTCGCCAGCCTGGATGGAGTACTTTTTCATCTCAGAACTTTCGCTTCGAGAGAGATATAGAGACCTTCCAAAGTTCCGATTGTAGGCAAATAGGCATGTAGGGTATGTCGAGTAAGGAATATTTCTGCAAAAAGAAAAATGTATATGGCACATGTCAGTCGTAGCATGGGCGTTTCTAATAATGAAACTTCAGTGAGTTGCATGTTTGTAAATACAACAGTGCTTTTGAAAACAGAGACATAACATAATCAATGATCAGGTGTATATCCCCTCTCCACTCGGATGTTATAAATGTCAAAAATTCGGACATGGTTCAAGCTCTTGTCGAAACTCTGTCGTGTGTCACCGTTGTGTCAAAACAATATTTCCTACCTTGAGGCCAAAAACTATTCAAAACTGAGACAGCACCTCCATCAACCATAACCTATTCTGCTGCAGTTTCTCGATCTGTGGCAACAGGAACTATATCGTGTCAGACTGACTTGACATGGGTCAAGTCAGAGAAGCCTGTTCCTTATAAATCAACCACACTCCCTTCTCAAGCTACTCAGTCAACGTCTGCATCGCAGACAGAGAACCAGTTTACGGCAAAATCAGGAACGTCTGTTAAACAACCAACAGTAAATCATTCGACAAAAAAGAAAGGAAAGAAAATGTTAAACACAACAGAAACAATTACCGTCCTTTCACCATCAGAGGTTCCTTTATAGAACTCATTTGGGCCTCTGGATATGGAGGTAAATCTGTCCGTGCAGAACAGGAGGAGGAACAGCTCCCCCTCGTATTCACGAGAGAGATTGCCAATTTTAGGCACAATGACTCAGTTGGCCAATTTAATTCAATGGAATTGCAGAGGGCTGAAGAACAACTTCAATTAGATACAATTGTTATTACAGGATTTTACACCTTCAGCATTATGTGTTCAGGAGACATATATAAAAAATACGGACTCATTCAATTTACGACAATGCAGTGATTATCACTGCTTCTCTCCACCAGGAGATAAACAACTGGATGTGCTTCTATTTTGGTACGGCAGGGCATCATACATAGCCCTGTCCCTCTTAATACCAATCTCCAAACTGTAGCTGTCCATCTGACTATGCACATTGCGTTGACGTTGTGCAGTTAATATGTCCCTCCATCTTCTGATATACAACTGTCGGATCTGCAAAATTTGTATGATCAGCTCCCACATCCATGTCTCATCATGGGCGATCTGAACGGACAAAACCCGCTTTTAGTGTCCATACTAATCCTAAAAGTAAAATGCTTGAAGAATCAATTTCCGATAATAATTTATGTATTTTCAATGACGATTCAGCCACATATTTACATCCTGGCTAACTATTCTCGAAACGTTCGTAGCCCTACGAACTTCTCAAGCCCATTCTTAACACATTGGATACGATCAAAGGTAAGATTTCTTATGGCTACGAACGTTTCGAGAATAAGGGCCCAGCTACGGGAACATATTTTCCCCTGGATCTGTCTCTCGCTGACCCCAACTTGTATAATGAATTTGAATGGATGGTCCATGATGACCTATGTGGGAGTGATCACTTTCCAACCATTCTCAAAACAATCAACCCTGGTGATGATCCACCTTTATCAAGAAGGAACTTCGCAAGGGCTGATTGGTCATTATATGAGACTCTGTGTGATGAACACTTTAAGCATGATCTTTTTTTGGAACAGTGAAGATCCTATACAGTCTTTTTCGGATATACTAAATGACATTGCTGACAAAACAATTCCTAAGTCCTCTGCAATTCCACATATTCGTAAACCATGGCTCCATCATGAATGTAAACACGCCAGAAAAAGTAGGAAGAAAGCCGAAAAATATTTTCGCCGACGTCCTACTGTCCATAATTTAGACAAAGTCAAACTTACAAATGTTAAGGCTAGACGTTCTTTTAAACAAAATAAGCGTCAGTCTCTGCGAAATTATGTTTCCAAATTAAATTCCCGTACACTTATGTCAAGGGTGTGGAACATGATCCAAAGAATACAGAGCAAAGGTTCCAAATCTACTGTTCATCATTTGAAGGACGATGATAATGTATTAACTAATATAGCTGACATCGCAAATAAACTTGGTGAAACTCTTGCCAAGCATTCATCTTCATCAAATTATGTCCCTGAGTTTCAAAAATATCAGAGACAACAGGAGAAGAAAAAAATAAATTTTAACTCAGACAATGGTGAAGATTATAATGAATTATTTTCACTACATGAGCTCCATACCGCCATTGAGCAAGCTCATGATACAGCAGCAGGGGCTTATGATATACACTATCAGCTATTGAAGCATTTACCTGAATCATGTTTAGAAATCCTTTTAGAAATGGTTGATCAAATATGGACTTCAGGGAATTTCCCAACTTCGTGGCGTAATGCCATTGTAGTCCCTATTCCAAAGCCTGGCAAGGATCATACTGATCCGTCTAATTACAGACCAATCTCTTTAACGAGTTGTGTCTGTAAAACCATGGAACGAATGGTAAACAATAGATTGACATGGTATCTTGAAACCAATAACCTTATAATCAACATTCAATGTGGTTTCAGGAAAACTCGTAGTAGCATTGATCATTTGGTACGAGTAGAATCCTTTGTTAAAAATGCTATAGTAAATAAACAGCATACTGTATTGATATTCTTTGATCTCGTGAAAGCGTACGATACCATCTGGAAGCATGGCATTTTAAAGAATTTACATGAGTTTGGTTTGCGGGGTCGTTTACCTCTTTTTATATCAGTTTTTAAAAGACAGGCAATTTCAAGTCCGAGTGGGTTCAACCCTGTCTGATCATTACAATTAGGATCAGGGTGTCCCTCAAGGCAGTATTTTCTCTGTCACACTGTTTAGCATCAAGATCAATAGTTTATCCAAGGTTTTAAATGATTCAATTGATGGTTCACTTTAAATATATTCAAAGACACACTAAACATAAACAATACAAAATCTTTTCCGATTCTCTTTCGTGTCTTCAGGCTATTACAAATCTTTCTTGTAAACATCGTTAAAATTTAAAGTCACTTTGGCAATATTTCAGCCATATGGTGACTAAGAAATTATTGAATTGTACACACTGGCCGATCTTGCTGCCAAGGCAGCACTCAACAAATCTGTGACACCACTTCTGATCCCATACTCTTATTATAAAGCTGGTATTAGATCTTATATCCGTGATCTGATGCAAAAGAAGTGGGACACCAAAGTGCGTATTAAATAATTACATGAAATAAAACCCTATATTGGTTACACCTACTTGGGTTGTCAGTACAGATTTGAAGAGGTCATCATACGACGATGTCGTATTGGCCACACAAGATATACTCATGAGTACCTATTAAAAGGTGAGGATCCTCCGTTTTGTATCCCTTGTGGTGAAAGAATCATGGTCAAGCATGTCTTGCTTGACTGTGCTGAATATTCCATCACAAGGGATAACTATTTCAAATCACGAACCATGAAGGATCTTTTTACTGATATAAGTTCTCATTTAATTATTGCATTTTTAGAAAGAATGAGACTTGTTAACTGATTTGTAAATAGATACATATTTTATTATTTGTAGTTTAGATTAGTAACTGAGATTGTTAGTGGCTGTACCCTCAAAGGGGGTTGAAGTAGCGTAAAATCATTGTCCTCCTGACAGGATACGTAAGTCCCAAAACTTTGAAAGTAAAACATAAATTATCACATTTTAAACGTAGTATTTGTGTCATTTTAACTGTCCCGAAACATTCAAAGGAAATTATCTATACCAGCTGTTTTAAATGTAGTATTTTTGTCACTTTAATTGAGGCTAAATTTGACTTCAATCGCCAACGGCTGAAGGCTTGTTATATAAATCCAGCTAGGATCCATGCAGGTAGCAAAAGTACTGTAAGTCCCCATGGTCCCTAGAATGGTGATCTACCTTCAGTTATTGGCGATCTATAGCCAGTTTTTATAATATATTGTCCAAATAGTGCCATTAGTTTTAAATTTCCACATTAGTTTAAGTTGTAATTCTGATATTCTAGTTGTTTTACTGACCTTTGCAGACAGGTTTTTATAATATACACATATTACATTTCAATGTCAAATATGTTCTCGTCACGATATGGCTGAAATATTGCCGATGTGACGTTAAATATTAACTCACTCACTCACTCATTTTGGAAAGTGAAGTCTGAGTCAGTATGTTATTTACAGTTGTTATACATACTTTGTTATCGCTTGTTCCTTTTCCAGCACCAGCCGACGTGGGCTCTTCATTTCACGGTATGAGCGCAAATACAGCATATATTCATTTTCGTAATAGTCGTGATCCTTTCCGTAAACATATATGCAATTACTGATTTCATTTGTTAGACAACGCCCTGTGTCAATCGTTGTCCATGTACATCTGGTCATAGGAATATCCAACGTATCCCATGGGACCAGTTGTTCCAGCGAACTACTTTTAAGTGTGCAAAGATCTATATACACTTTGAACCATTTTTTACTCAGGGTGTACAGATCCTCAGCAAATTGCGGGCTCCAAGTCAACGATCGTATTTCGCGATGGTTTGTGCGAAATGTGGTCCACTTGGACTTCAGATCTGCAATGTAAGACATTTAATGTTGTAATATGTTCAGAGCAATGTGTGGGTCACACTGTAAATGTTCAGATGCTGGCGATCTATAGCCCATTTTTATACTGTATTGTCCTCACTTAAAATCCCATTTTAGAGAGATATGCTAGTTTTATTTCTTGATACTGTGATATTCTAGTCGGTTTTATTGTCGTTCAATGACCGGTTTTTATAATTTACATGTATTTATGGTGAATTCTAAACTTGTTTTAGTCACGATATGGCTGAAATATTGCCGATGTGACTTTAAATTTTAACTCACCGACTCGTTCACTCACACTGTAAATGACCTTTTCAAGTTGTAACTGACAAATTGTGCCTCAAAGTAGATAAATCAAAGTTGATCTTTCACACAGTAATCTTAAAAACGTTATATTCCCACATAAATGATGATATATATTCTTTCGAAGCAACAATTTCTTGTCAAATAAATGTCAATACTTACTATATTAGAGGTCCTCAGTTTTTTTTCCTTTACTGGGAAGATAGTGTCTACTCAAAATGCAAATAGTGTTTTCTTTTAAATGTCTATATCCAAGGAGAAATTCCAAAATCATCCATCAGATAGTATGTTTTATATACTAGTATTCAGATATGTTATCTGTAATCCATGGAAATAATACCAACATTATCAACCAAACTAGCTGCATGGTTGATTGCAAACCCAAAAGTTTATGCTTAAATATACAGATATATAGAACAAAACAGTGTAGCTTCTTTCTCATTGAGACAACTGTGTCCACCTTACTTTCATGGTTTGCAGCTGTCACTTGTGCATGTACCAAGTGACATGAAAGTAAGATTAGTGATTACATTGATCTCATAATGCTAGGATTGGCGGGGGTGGGGGTGTAAGAGAATCAGGGATCGAGTATTAACGTCTCTCAACCATCTAGATCAAATCAAATAAATTACCTTCTGGTGTTATGTTGTAGTATATACAATTTCCTCCTGGTTGAATCAGCATTCCGCCTCTTTGAATTTTCATTGAAAAGTCTGAGAAGAAAATAT
The DNA here is from genome assembly GCF_003918875.1 of Haliotis rubra. Lineage (NCBI taxonomy): Eukaryota > Metazoa > Mollusca > Gastropoda > Lepetellida > Haliotidae > Haliotis > Haliotis rubra. The sequence continues at coordinate 258,372 of NW_025765084.1, read as the reverse complement.
GAGTTCTAAAACAAAACCCTGAAAAACAGAATGTGTTGAACAAATTCAATACTATTCTCCTGTGGCATGTAAGGTTTTCTTTTCGGTAAAAATATAGCCAAAGGCCAGGGCAGTCATGATGTTGTCTGTGGCTGTATTAAGCAAGTGCTAAGTGCCAATAAAATGTCAATCTATCAGTAACTGTTGGTATGGCATTCATTATGCGTCTTAAGGCACTTTGTCTGTCTTTCACGGTGTGTATTTATCCCCCTCCTTAGTGCTTTTTTATCATTTAGAAGTCGACTCATCTGTAAGGTTGGATAATCTCTTATTAAACACCGCAACAAAATGGTACGCCTTTCGTGAAACATTAGTATGAAACCCGGAGATTATCCTCAGAAATACATGATGAGAACCCACCATAATCGACACACTTTCGTTCACCACTTCGAGAACTAATGCAGGTGCTTCCTTGCTGACAGGGATCCTGTAAATTGAAGAATAAAAGGTTCGATAGAAATCCGACTTGGAAACATATTCTTCCGGAAGCATTACCGTAAACAAAAGTCTTTTTTTTCGAAAACCGCCTAACATTTGCTAGTGAAATTTGGTATGATCATATTTTAGTGCCCACTTCTTCATATGACACCGTTTATGACGTCATTGCTTGCATTGCTTTACATTTGTCGCGTGCCTAGCAGACGACATCGCTCACAATGCGAAGGAACTGACAGAAAAACAAAAAGAATTAATTATTGAACTGCATCATAAATTGTAAGATTGCACAATTGTTAGCGGTTCACAGATCTACTGTTGGGCGAATTTTGAAGAAGTTTGGTGACGATGGAAGCACAGAATACAGACATAGAATTGGTCGGTCTCGTGTGATTGGTACGACTTTTCCGTGTTGTTTGCCAAAACAGGCGACTTTCCCTTACCGGCGAAACTTACAATTTTAATTTTCAACATCATGTTCGAGTTTCTAGCAGGACAATTCAGCAATATTAGCACTAAAAGACTTACGTTAATAACAAATGGTATCACCATTTCACAAGTTAATCGTCAGAAGCGTGTTAGGCGGTGTGGAGGGAAAGTGACAAGGGATCTTAATAGGTGGAAGAAAGTGTTGTTTACTGATGAAACTCAGGTTGTGTTTTGAAAAAATAAATACATTTCTGTTTGGAGAAAGGCTGAGGAGACGTGGAGACCGGAATGACTGAACGTACTGAAACATCCTGTCACGGCGAGTCTTGTGTTTAGGGTATGTGTTAGCTGCAATGGTATATGTGCTGGTTCCAGATGAAGGAAATATGAACTCGGGAAAGTACATTGATGTACTTGATGCCAATTTGTGGCCTGCTGCAGCCAAGGAATTTGGGAACAACCACTGGATATTTCAGGATGACAATGCGCCTGTACACCAGTCTCGGGAGACCACTTCTCGGAAATCCAATAATACTGTCCCAGGAATGAAGTGGCCTGCACAATCCCCAAGCAGACATTAACATTATAGAAAATGTGTGAAGATGTGTTTAAATTAAACTTCAGAATGACAATGAAAACATCAACTTCCGCAAATATTTGATAGCTGCGGTACAGCGGATCTTTGCTACTCTCCCACCAGTTTATATTTGAAATTTGTACCAATCAGTCCCTAAAAAAGAATCCTTGAAGTGTCATAATCCAGAAGGGTTATATTACCAAATGTTAAAAAGTTTTAGTAAGTCAATACATTTATTCTTCTTGTTTAACCTTATTTTGGTGGGCGCGCTTTTGATACAACTTTGGTGACGTCAGACATGTTTGTTGCAATACTTTTAGCACGTCACTGCACATCGCTGCATGCATAGAGGGTATATACAAATAGACAGGTTTGATGTACATTGGATTACTAGTTTGTGATTTGAGCAGAGTAGGTTGATGTACAAAGTGATTGGTTATGATTCGAGAGAAACATATGCCACCATAGCGATGATTAATGTTATTATCGTAGTCTTGGAGTGAGTGAGTGAGTTAATATTAAACGTCACATCGGCAATATTTCAGCCATATCGTGACGACAACATTTGACATTTAAATAGAATATACATATAGACATTATAAAAACCTGCCGACGAAGGACAGTAAAACAACTAGAATATCACAGATATACATGTAAAACTAGTAATTAAATCTACAACATTTTAACTTTAGGGGACAGCACAATATAAAAATAGGCTATAGATCGCCAACAACTGTAGGTTGATCACCATACTAGGAACCATGGGGACTTACATTACTTTTGCTACCTGCATGGACCCTAGCTGGATTTACACCATCCCTTCAGCCGCTGGCGATTGTAGGACAATTTAGCCGGAAATTAAAAGAACAAAGATTCTACGTTTAAAATACGGTAATTTACATTTTACTTTGACGTAGTCTTGGACGTTTAAGATTTCTGATACACCCTCAACCAGACCAATGTTACTGTATCGGTGCCTAAACATTATACAGATTTAATGTGCTATAACTAGTTTCAAAACACATATGTGATATATTCCTTTTGTTATTCAGACTGTTGATGACAGTATTTACAATTATCGAGCAGCTGTATAACGTAGTAAAGTCACACTATGGCTGAAATACTGCCGGTGCAACAATGTAACCGCTTGTTGGACAGTTCGACCACACATATAATATTCCTTGTATGGCTAATTTTGACTACAATCGCCAATGGTTGAAGGGGTGATGTAAATCCAGCTAGGGTCCATGCAGGTGGCAAAGGTACTGTAAGTCCCCATGGTCCCTACTATGGTGATCTACCTTCAGTTGTCGTCGATCTATAGCAACTTTTTTATGTTTTTTTGTCTGTCATAGTTAAGATATTTTAGATTTTCATACTAGTTTTACAGTTATATATGTGATATTCTAGTTGTTTTTCCTTCGCCGACATGTTTTAATAATGATTTATTATGACATTATAACTTGTTAATAGTCACGATATGGCTGAAAAATTAACTCACTCACTAACTCACTATAATATTCCTTAGTTCATAGCCCGCAAGTGCTAAACAGTAATTCTCTGCTAACACAGCAAACCAATCCGCGGCAAACAGGTTGCTTAAGTCGATTGAATCTTTCGAGTTTGGGTTCCCCATGTGGGTACAATGTGTGAAACTCATTTCTGGTGTGCCCCGTCGTGATATCTGTGCTGTTCCTGGGCATATTTTCCCATTGCAGGCACATCCTTGATTATATCTGCTCTGTACAATGAGATCAACGGCATGGTAAAACACAACCATTGCACGTGCGGTATCATTGGTGAACAACCGGGCATCAACATTTCGATCTTTTTGACATGTACTCTGTTAGTGATCCATTCTAAAGGTTTGTTCCTAATTAAGTCTTCCCAAAGTACCTCATGGTATGACAATGTCACGGTTTTTGAAACAACCTTCCCAGAAATCGTTAAGATTTCTGAAGCCCCTATCCCTCGTGCCTCTTTTTGTTTAGTGGAGTCGATACCAACATCTGCCTGCTGGTTGGCCAGTGCTGTTGGTAGCTACCGACCACGTGCCTCTCATTGAACTATTCACCTTTACTCAAGGTTTATCTGCTAGTAGGCTTCAACAGTCTTCAGATTAAAATTAATGTTAATTCGTTCCGGTTATTTTGACCTCTTAAAATATAATGTCATCCGTTATTTACCCATTTAACCAGTCATATCAGCTAGTACATGTCCCCATACTACAAGTAATAAGAAAAATTTACACATATTAAAAGCAATATACAATTTTGCAATTCAGCAATTTACCTTCACGTATGGAGGCGTCATTCAGTATTCAAAATTTACATCAACATCAAGTTATGTTTTCCCGTGTGGCTAAATACGTTTAATTACAAATATAATGTGTAAAATAATATAAATAGATACTTGTAGTTTCATACGGGGTCATGCACTCTCGTTAACTAGAAAATAACAGGACAGTCATAAATTTTAACTGTCAGGGCAATCACTAAAGAGCATTGTGGCCTCTATAATCCAGAGTGTATTATATCTATATATTCCGATCAACACCATTATTTCATCAATTAATAATCGTGTCTTTAGCCTTTTTATCTTATATCATTAATTTGGCAGAAGTTTTATTGCTCAGGATAGCTATTATATTGTACTGCATCTGTAACCGGCGCAACATGGTGGAAAATTGGTACAGGGAATACTGGCTAATCAAGGACTATAATATACTTACCTGTCTGCAAAGGGCAGTTAAAACAACTATATCATCACATGAATAAATTTAAGACTGGTAATTAGTGAGTGAGTGAGTGAGTTAATATTTAACGTCACATCGGCAATATTTCAACCATATCATGACGAAGACTAGTAATTAAATCTAAAATATTTTAACTATAAATGACAATTCCAAATATAAAAACCAAGGCCATAGATTGCCAACAACTGAAGTTAGATCACCACACTGGGGACCATGGGGACTTACAGTACCTTTGCTACCTGCATGGAACCGAGCTTGATTAAAGCTTACTGAATTGTAACTAGTTATTTTCCATAATCTAAAGTTGATAATATTACCTAATCGAATATAAAGTGATAAGTCGCGCCGTTGCATCGAATATATATACATGTCAGTGTTATTACAAGAATGAAATGTTTTACTACGTTTGTTACAAAACACAGTAAGTTGGTAATTCAAAAGATTCTTAGACAAAGCAAGAAGTAATATCATAAGATATTACATGTAAACCATACAAAGGTATTGCAGCATTTTTGTTCAAGCTGTTGAAAGTTTCATGTTGATTGAATTGTCAGTTTTCTATGCAATTTACATGAGCATTGTGTAAAACATTTGTATTTGATCTCTGTTGAGTTATCCAAATCGATTGTAATTATCCGCGTCGTATCATCAATGAACTCCGTCTCTATCGTCAGTAAAGAAGCTGGATGGTATATCGGCTCACGGTTCATCGATAGACGTGCGTGTATAATCACTCAAGTCGGATTACGGTATAGAGGATCCATTTGAACGCTAACTCCGAGCTTTGGAAATAACGGTGCCGGTAGAGTGTGTAATGTAGTTTCAGCCTTGTTTGAAGGTTTGTCCAGTGACACGTGTAAAATATACTTTGATCAATGTTATATCCATTTGGACAACCTGCTTTATGGAGTTACGCTGTGCAATATTTATGCATACAGGCGCATGTGTAATCTTATAGAACCTCGTTTGCATTCAGTATAAATATAGGCACGCCCATCTTCATAAATATTTAAGGGGGATCAACTGACTGACTGACTAGAGTTTGGTTTTACGCCGCTTTTTTAGCAATATTCAATGTCAAATTCACGGCGGGGACACCAGAAATGGGCTTCACATTACTTCACCCCATGTAGGGATTCGAACCCCGGGTCTTCAGCGTGACGAATAAACGCTTTTTGACCACTAGGCTACCCCTCCGCCCCTAAGGGGGATCAAACTGCAAGTTTATACATTATAATAATTCAGTATTGTGTCACCTTTTGAATTGTATAATACGTGTACTTTTTGGATATTCATTCGTATCAAGGTGAAGATTAGATTAACACGTACAGCAAACCATTATGTTTTATGTGCTAGTTGTATGCGTAAAATGTAGTTGAAAATAAATACTATCTCTACTCAATGGTTGGATTTCAATCACTTTGTTTACTTATCGAAAAACACTAAAATGTGTTTTTGATCTCTGAGATCTATCTATTCCTAATTGTCGTATGTGTATATTTCATAGATCGTTACTATTATGTATGTTTACCATACACAAACTGTTACATGATAGCTTGAGTTGTTAAAGCCGAAACCCATCATATCGACTGGTCAACGGTATAGCCAATAATCAATCTCTATCCAGCTGTTGAGTGTCCTAACGTGGTCTTCGGAAATTTCACCCACGCCCCATCACCTGACCCTTCCTCTGTGACAGGTATCTCATTATAGGATTGGTCATAGACAACAAACGATCAGCCACTATATTGAACAATTGAGATACCGCACGTTCTGTTGGGGAAATTTGATGACGCCCTATTACGTGACTCTTTGTTTTATGTCTATACAAGGAATCTGTATTATACAATACTTATATGTATGTTCGTATGATAACGTATGTTTTAGCATTAAATTTAGTTGAAACAAAATTATGAATGTGCTCTATGTTAGTATATGTTTTGTAAAATTAAACTTCAAACAATGATATAAGAGGAAGAATTAGTTTATGTATGTCTCATCTCTTACATACAAAGAATGCATACATATGTTGATAAAATATTAATGTACAAGCCGTCAAAGGTCTACAAGAGAAACTTGCAACACGATATGTAGTCACAACTGCTTTCTTTTAACTTGTATCTTTAAGACACAATTAAACAATCAGAGCTTGTTTGTACGAATAGACAGGTTCCTGTCATCCCCGAAACCTGCCAGTAAATTCAGGTGTGAATAGCACTAATTAGCCTCGCAACAGTGAGCAGGGCAATCAGCGAGGGGTTCCAGGTGTTGAGTAGTGAAGTGTCTCTCGGGCTTAATGAGTTAACTAATATAGGGGAAATTGCAAATAAAATTGGCGAAACTCTTGCTCAACACTCTTCATCATCAAAATTATGTCCCTGAGTTTAAAAAAACACCAGAAACAACAGGAGAAGAAAAAATCAATTTTAACTCAGACAATGGTGAAGATTGTAATGAATTATTTTCACTACATGAGCTAAATACCGCCCTTGAGCAAGCTCATGATAGTGCCACAGGGACTGATGGTATCCACTATCAGCTCCTGAAGCTTTGTCCGAATCATGTTTGGAAACGTTGCTAAATATATTTGATATGATATGGACTACAGGGAATTTCCACTCTTCATGGCGTAATGCCATTGTAGTCCCCATTTCAAAACCTGGCAAGGATCATATTGATCCGTCGAAATACAGACCAATCTCTTTAACGAGTTGTGTCTGTAAAACCATGGAACGAATGGTAAATAATAGATTAACATGGTATCTTGAATCCAATAACCTTAGTACAAATATTCAATGTGGTTTCAGGAAAAACCGAAGTACCATTGATCATTTAGTACGTTTAGAATCCTTTGTCAAAAATGTCAGAAATTATTGAATTTTATAATGAGCTTGCTACTGGCCAATGCGACATCGTCTTTTGTTGGTTACCCAGTCACGTTGGCATTTCTGGGAATACAATGGCTGATCTTGCTGCCAAGGCAGCACTCAATAAATCTCTGACACACTTCTTATTCCATACTTTGATTACAGAGCTAGCATTAGAACCTACATCCGTGATCTGATGCAAAAGAAGTGGGACACCCAAGTAGGTTGTCAGTCCAGATTTGAAGAGGTCATGATACGACGATGTCGTATTGGCCACACAAGATATACTCATGCTTACCTATTGAAAGGTAAGGATCCTTCGTTTTGTATCCCTTGTGATGAGAGAACCACGGTCAAGCATGTCCTGCTTGACTGTATTGAATTCTCCATCATAAGGGATAAATATTTCAATATCAAAACGGACCTTTTTAATAAGGTTAATTATCACTTAATCATTGATTTTTTAAAAGAGATAGACTTGTTAAATGAATTTTGATACATGTTTTGTAACCAGATAAGGTTTTATAATTGGTAGTTCAGATATTCAGCTTACATTGTTAGTGTCTGTATCCTCAAAGGGGGTTTAAGTAGCGTAAATTATTGTCCTGACAGGGTACTAGGTCCCAAAACTCTGAAAGTAAAATATAAATTATCACATTTTAAACGTAGTATTTGTGTTATTTTAACTGTTGGCTAAATTTTCCTACAATCGCCAGCGGTTGAAGGGACGGTGTAAATCCAGCTAGGATCCATGCAGGTTGCAAACGTAACGTAAGTCCCCATGGTTCCTAGTAAGGTGATCTACCTTCAGTTGTTGGCGATCTATAGCCAGTGTTTTACACAGTAATGTAATTTTTTTAACTTTGCTCGCTGGTTTTATATTCATATCTGTGATTCTCTAGTATTTTTACTGTCCATCGTTGACAGGTTTTAATCTTCCAAATGTTTTCACCTTTTATTGTATGGATTGTTCTCGTCACGATATGGCTGAGATATTGCCGATGTGACGTTAAATATTAACTCACCCACTCCAAGGGATGGAACATCATACAAAGAATTAAAGGTAAGGGGAATGGTACTAAATCTAGCCTCCACCATCTTAAAAATGGAGATCAATTATTGACAGATAAGTCCGATATTGGAAATAAACTGGGCGGATCTCTTACTAAACACTCTTCCTCTTCGAATTATGTGCCTCAATTTAAAAAATATCAAAAACAACAAGAAAGGAAAATAATTAATTTCAATTCAGATAATGGAGAGGATTAAAATGAAAACTGTTCTATTCATGAGCTCCATGTTGCTCTTGCACAGGCTCATAATACTGTTACAGGAGCTGATAACATCCATTATCAACTCCTGAAACATTTACCCGAACCATGCTGATAAACCTTGTACAATATATTTGATGATATTTGGACATCATGGCGTGATGCCATTGTTGTGCCCATGCCGAAACCAGGACGTGATCATACTGATCCAACAAATTATCGCCCCATTTCCTAGACCTTGGAATCCAATATTTTCCTTTATAAATATTCAATGTGGATTTCGGAAAAATCGAAATACTGTTGACCATTTAGTCCGCTTGGAGTCATTTGTTAAAAATGCAATTATTAACAACCAACATGCAGTGTCTACCTTTTTCGATATAGAAAAAACATATGACACTACGTGGAAAAATTGTATTTTAAAGGATTTACATGATTTTGGATTAGAGGCCGTTTGCCTCACTTCATATCTAACATTTTAACTGACAGGCAATTTCAAGTCCGCGTGGTTTCAACCCTGCCTGATCATTATCATCAGGATCAGAGTGTCCCGCAAACCAGTATTTTGTCTGTCACTTTATTTAGCATAACAATTCACAGTTTATCCAAGGTTTTAAATGATTCAATTGATGGATCACTATTTGTGGATGATTTTAATATTTCATGCCGTGGCAAAAATATGCATACTTTTGGACGACAAATGCAGATGTTTTTAAATAAATTAATTAAATGGTGTCTTGAAAACGGCTTTAAATTCTTTAAATCAAAAACAATTTGTATACATTTCTGCCGTAAGTACAAACCGCATAAAGACCCTGAACTATTTTTAAATGGCACCCCAGTTAAAGTTGTCAAGGTGGCAAAGTTCTTAGGTCCTATTTTCGACTCCCATTTAACTTTTCTTCCGTATATCAATATGTCAAAAATAAATGCGTGAAGGCACTTGACTTGTTGAAAGTCGTTTCCAGTTCTAAGTGGGGTGGGGATCAAGCTACCCTCCTACACCTGTATTGATCATTGGTCCGTTCCAAACTTGATTATGGCTACATCGTATATGGTGGATCCTGCAAAAGCAATCTAAAACTATTAGATTCAATCCATCACCAAGGTCTTAGACTTTGCCTTCGATCGTTTAGAACATTGCCTGTTGACAGTCTCTACGTCGAGGCCGATGAGCCGTCTTTTCCACAAGGCCGTATTAAACTATCTTTACAATATATTACAAAAATGTACTCTACCAAATCTAACCCCGCATACAACTGTGTCTTCAATCCCCTCTATGAGGATTTATACACCAAGAAACCTTCTCTTGTTCCGGGCACCGTGAAGAGCCACTTCCTCGTGGTGGGTGCTAGGTAATGCTAAACGCTCTTCAACCCCCCACCACCACCCCCAACCACGGGGGTATATTTGGTCCACCAACCTGTTTGCCGTGGGTTGCGCCCCTGTGTCGGTGGAGGAAGGGATTCTGGTGGCTGAGGGTAAAAAAGGAATTAGGAACAGTGTTCCTATTGCCCAACACACCACTTCGGCCCTAACTTCACCAAGGCGGGTGGTTGAATGGGCCCGGTTCAACCAATCGGCTGCTCACGCCAAGCCCTGAGCATTACATTATGTAATGTTCCACACTATTTTGAAAAAAAACATACTATTTTTAAGTCTTGGCGAATTTTTAGTACTTCAGAATTTATAATACACTTTCATGTTTTTGTCTAGAGTCGTATGCCTAGAAGGCGGTGGCGCATGGGCCAATCAGGGGGAATAATTAGCATTGTCCTTATGATACTCCGTGGAGGTTTGGGAGCTCGGATGATGAAACGTTATAAACTTACCATGGCTTACGACACACACACACACACACACACACACACACACACACACACACACCCCATAAAAAAAACAAAAGGTCCTCTTGATACTACTGTTGCTGATGTTAACGATCAAAGACTGTCCACATCCATTGACTACTGGCCACGTTTTATTGTAATTGAGACCATTGACAATACTCCATTAACGCTGAACCCTATCGCCATATCAAAAAGCATACAAGGCATTGCAGGAGATGTCAGAAAGGTTAAACGTTTAGGGACAGGTTATTTACTTGTTGAATGCAGTAAGAGGCAACAGGCAACCAACCTCCTTTCAACTAAATCCTTTGTCGGCATTCCCGTATCAGTCTCGGCCCACCGAACGCTTAACACCAGCAAGGGCATAGTGAGAGACCGAGACGGACTTTTTGCTGATAAAATGGAAATTGATATTGCCTCCCAGATGAAGTACCAAGGTGTGATATTTGTAAAACGTTTCACTACTCGAAAAAAAAAACCCAGATCCAACAAACCAACACCTATTTGTTTTCATTTTCAACTCCAACTGCTCCTAAATCAATAAAGGCTGGTTACTGTCACATCAAAGTTGAAACGTATATTCCAAATCCACTTAGATGTTTCAAGTGCCAAAAGTATGGTCATGGTGTAAATACCTGCACATTGTCTGTTGTGTGTGCTCACTGCGGTGAGAAGACCCACACAACAGAAGATTGTGACAGTAATTACAAAAAATGCACAAATTGTTCAGGAGATCATTCCTCTTTCTCTAAAGAGTGTCCGATTTGGAAGCACCAGATGGAAATAAACAGGATCAAATTTACTCAAAATATTAGCTTTGCCGAAGCGAAACAATTTGTTCCAAGAAGCGACCCACAAGAAACATATGCTTCAAACACCAAAACACCATCTGAGCCATCGACTAACGATTCTAAATCTTCTTCAGGTTCCCAAACCAACTCGACTTAGGTGAACACCGATTCTCCACAGATTTTCTCGCCCGCAATATCCACTCAGACTGCTGAGCCACTTCCTGGCATGTCACAAAGTCAATCAGGGTCAGCTTCTGATCATGATTCATCATCAAAGACACCCACAAGGTCTCAATCGTTTTCTAATGTACAACAAATTCCTCGGCGAAAAAATATACCTAAGCCTGATTCATAAAAAAGCAAAGTGGCAGAGCCCCAAAAGGGTCTGAAAATAACTTTACAACAAATATGGATCACTTGAGGACATGGACGTGTCCAAAAACGTCCATTCTAGGGCACAAAGCTTGTCGCCCTCCAAATAAGTACGGGGTAGATCCCAAATAAATCCCCCCGAAAAGATAGTTTGTTCCAACAACATGGTACAAGGGTTTTGCAGAGGATTAAGGCACAATTTAAATGATTTACAGTTATAGATCCACGATTATACACCATTAGCGTTCGGTCTGCAGGATACCTATTTAAAACAGACAGATGCTTTTGTCCTGCGTTCTTACAATGCATATCATTGCTTTCACCTCCGGGTGACAGGGCCAATGGAGGTTCTTCCATCCTAATCAAACAGAACGTTATCCACAGCCCTGTTTCACTTACTACTAATCTGCAGGCTGTTGCAGTGCGAATTCCTTAAATGTTGCATTTACATTATGCTCTCTATATATCTGTCCGTGTTCAACGTTTCACAAAACCGATCTTCAAGCTCTATATATGACCAACTCCATAAACCCTGTATTATTATGGGAGATTTAAATGGCCACAATCACTCTGGGGTGGTGCAAATACAAACACTAAAGGTAAACTACTGGAGGAGTTTTGTTCAGATAATGATTTATGCATTTGTAATGATGATTCAAACACATATTTACACCCTGGTTCAGGAACATATTCTGCTCTCGACTTGTCACTCACAAATTCAGAACTACTAAATATATTTGAATGGTCACTCCATGACGACCTCTGTGGAAATGACCATTTTCTAACTATACTAAAACCTGTAACTCCATCTGATGTTCCTCCCTCATCACGGCTGAATTTTAAAAAGGCTAACTGGGCTTTATATGAAACACTGTGTGCTGCAAAACTTAAATCTAAACTTTTTATTGATGTTCCTGATGCTATCAAATGGGGTTTTTTCTGATGAACTGAATGCCATAGCTGATGAGTGTATACCACAGTCCTCGGCAATTCCACATATCCGAAAACCATGGTTCAACGATGAGTGCAAACAAGCTAGGAAGGCAAGGAAAAAAGCAGAACATTATTTCCGTCGCCATCCTATGGTGCATAATTTAAATAAATTTAAAATGTTAAATGCTAAAGCGCGGCGTACCTTTAAACATAATAAACGCCAATCTTGGCAAAATTATGTATCCAAAATAAATTCTCGAACGCCCATGTCCAAGGTATGGATCATGGTCCAGAAAATTAATGGTAAAGGTACTAAATCTAGTGTCCATCATCTTAAACGTGGAGATCAATTACTTACCAATAAATCAGATATTGCGAATAAACTTGGTGAAACTCTCGCTTAACACTCTCCCTCTTCTAATTTTGTGCCTAAATTCCAATAATATAAAAAACAAGAAGAAAGGAAAACTAATAATTTCCAATCAGATAATAGGGAAAACTATAATGAAACATTTTCTATTCATGAACTCCATACTCCTCTTCAGCAAGCTCGCGATACTGCTACAGGTGCTGATAACATACATAATCAATTCCTGAAGCTCTTACCAGAATCATGTTTAGAGTGAGTGAGTGAGTTATTATTTAACGTCACATCGGCAATATTTTAGCCATATCGTGACGAGAACATATGTGACATTGAAATGGAAGATATGTATATTACAAAAAAATCTGTCGACGAAGGACAGTCGAACAACTAGAATATCACAATTACAACTAAAACTAGAGTGGAAAGTTAAAACTGATAGCACTATTTAGACAATACAATATACAAACTGGCTATAGATCGCCAACAACTGAAGGTAGATCACCATACTGGGAACCATGGGGACTTACATTACTTTTGCTACCTGCATGGACCCTAGCTGGATTTACACTATCCCTTCAGCTGTTGGCGATTGTAGGAAAATTTAACCACAAATTAAAATGACAAGAACACTACGTTTAAAAACACTGTACGTGAAAATTTAACTTTGAAAGTTTTTTTGGACTTACGTACCCTCTCAGGAGGACAATAGGTTTACGCTACTTCAACCCCCTTTGATGAGACAGCCACTAACAATCTAAGTTGATAATCTACACTACCAATCATTAAAACACATCTATCTACAGAACATATCTATCAAAATTCATTAATTACATCAATTTCTTTTAAAAAAGCAAGAATTAAATGAAGATGAACAGTATTAAAAAGGTCCTTAGCAGTTTTAACATTGAAATATTTATCCCTTATGATGGAGAATTCAACACAGTCAAGCAGGAGATGCTTGACTGTGACTCTCTCATCACAAGGGATACAAAACGGAGGATCTTCACCTTTTAACAAATATTTGTGAGTGTACCTTGTATGGCCAATGCGACATCGTCGCATGATGACCTCTTCAAATCTGGACTGACAACCCAAGCAGGTGTAACCAGTATAGGGTTTTATTTCATGAAATTTATTATAACCTACTTGTGTGTCCCACTTCTTCTGCATCAGATCGCGGATGTAAGTTCTAATGCTAACTTTGTAATCAGAGTATGGAATAAGAAGTGGTGTCACAGATTTGTTGAGTGCTGCGTTATCAGCAAGATCGGCCATTGTATTCCAAGAAATGCCAACGTGGCTGGGTAACCAACAGAGGACGATGTCGCATTGGCCAGTTGCAAGATCATTATTTAATTCTATAATTTCTATTAAAAGTGGATGTTTACAAGAAATATTTTTAATCGCCTGAAGGCAAGAAAGAGAGTCTGAAAATATTATATATTGTTTATATTTAAGGTGTCTATTTATATATTTAAGAGCTGTTAGTATTGCATTTGCTTCTGCTGTGAAAATTGAACTGTCTGGAAGATATTGTTTTGGACCCTTGGATCCATCTGTAAATAAGGATTTATATGTATTATATTTACTTTTTAATTGATTATATTCTTGTTTATAAAGTAAGTCATTAGTTTCTGATTTTTTAAATTGAGTGAGTGTTAGGTCGACTTGTGGCCTAACCAATTGCAAAGGAGGAGAAGAAAGAAGACGGGGAGGAGATATATTTTCCAGCTCAATGCCGGCAGCAGTAATGAAAGGCTTAAACCTGAGCCCATAAGGCGGAACAAGAGAAGATTTCTTGTTGTACAAATCCTCATAAAGAGGATTAAAGATCCAGTGAAATGCATGATTAGACTCGTTAGAATATAGTTTGGTAATATATTGTAATGATAGTTTTATACAGCGTTGGATAAGAGATGGTTCATCTGACTCGACTGTCAACAGGAGATGTTCTGAATGACCCAAGACAAAGTCTCAGACCTTGGTGGTGGACAGAATCTAATAGTTTTAGGTTGCTTTTACAGGCTCCACCACATACGACGGAGCCATAATCAAGCTTCGAGCGGACCAGTGATCTATATAGGTGTAGGGGGATAGTTTGGTCCCCTCCCAACTTTGAATTAGAAACGACTTTCAATAAATCAAGTGCCTTCATGCATTTAGTTTTTAGGGATTTAATATGCGGAAGAAAGGTTAAATGGGAGTCAAAAATCAGACCCAAGAATTTGGCCTCTTTTACAACCTTGATGGGAGTGCCATTTAAAAACAGTTCTGGGTCTTTATGTGGTTGATACTTCGGCAGAAATGTATGCAAATAGTTTTTTATTTAGAGAATTTAAAGCCGTTTTCAAGACACCATTTAATTAATTTATTTAAACACATCTCCATTTATCGTCCAATAGTATGCATATTTTTGCCACGGCATGAAATATTCAAATCATCCACAAAAAGCGATCCATCGATTAAATCATTTAAAACCTTGGACAAACCTGGTATTTTGACACTAAACAATGTTACAGACAAAATACTGCCTTGTGGGACATCCTGATCCTGATTATAATGGTCAGACAGGGTTGAACCCACTCGGACTTGAAATTGCCTGTCTAATAAAAACTGTGATATAAAAAGAGCTAAAAGACCCCTTAAACCAAAATCATGTAAATCCTTTAAAATGCCATGCTTCCAGGTGGTATCGTATGCTTTCTCGAGATCAAAGAATATCGATACGGCATGTTGTTTATTTACGATTGCATTTTTGACAAAGGATTCTAAACGTACCAAATCATCAATGGTACTACGATTTTTCCTGAAACCACATTGAATATTTGTTATAAGATTATTGGTTTCAAGATACCAAGTTAAGCGATTGTTTATCATTCGTTCCATGGTTTTACAGACACAACTCGTTAAAGAGATTGGCCTGTAATTAGACGGATCAGTATGATCCCGGTCAGGTTTTGGAATAGGAACAACAATGGCATTACGCCAGGAAGGTGGGAAATTCCCTGTAGTCCATATCATATCAAATATATTTAGCAGCGTTTCCAAACAAGATTCGGGCAAATGCTTTAGGAGCTGATAGTGGATATCACCAGCCCCTGTTGCTGTATCATGAGCTTGCTCAAGGGCTGTGTGGAGCTCGTGTAATGAAAATAATTCATTATAATCTTCACCATTGTCTGAGTAAAAATTGATATTTTTCTTCTCCTGTTGTTTCTGGTGTTTTTGAAATTCAGGGACATAATTTTGATGATGAAGAATGTTTGGCAAGAGTTCCGCCAATTTTATTTGCTATGTCAGTTTTATAAGTTAAGAGATTATCACCATCCTTCAGATGGTGTACAGTAGATTTAGAACCTTTGCCCTTAATTCTTTGGACCATGTTCCACATCTTGGACATAGGTGTACGTGAGTATATTTTGGAAACATAGTTCCTCCAAGACTGACGCTTATTTTGTTGAAAGGCACGTCGAGCCTTTGCATTTGATATTTTAACTTTGTCTAAATTATGGACTGTAGGATGTTTGTGAAAATATTTTTCCGCTTTATTCCTGCACTTTCTGGCCTGTTTACATTCATTATTAAACCATGGTTTACGAATGTGTGGAGTTGTTTTGTCAGCAATGTCATTTAAACAAGAAGACAAAGTCATCAATATCCCCCGCAATGGCTAAATACTCTTCATGATTATGTCTACGAGTTATGATTATGTCAAATATTTAGGTGTGTATGTAGAAAAGTGGAAGGAGAGTATTAAAGTTCTGCTCCAGAAAAAGAGCACTATCACCAATTTCAGTCTATGTCAAACTTGTTGCTATAGAAATGCGAAACATATTTTATTCAGAAATCCAAAAGGCACCAGTACATCACCAGATCTATGTATGTGCCAAGTTTGGTGAAGAAACATTGAACGGTTTTAGAGTTCTGTTCCGGAAAAGTGCACTACCAGGTTGAATCAGTAAGTGATAGATCCAGGGAAGAATATGTTCCCGTAGCTGGATGTAAATAGGTGGCTGAATCGTCATTGAAAATACATAAATTGTTATCGGAAATGAAATCCTCAAGGATTTTACCTCTAGTATTAATATGGGCACTTCCCCAAAGCGGGTTGTGTCCGTTAAGATCGCCCATAATGAGACATGGCTTCGGAAGTTGATCATATAAATTTTGATCTGACTGTCGAATGTCAGAAGAAGGGGGGATATACACGCTGCACAGAGTCAAAGCAATGTGCAAGGTCGGCCGATCAGCTACAGTTGGAAGATTAGTATTTAGAGATACAGAGCTATGAATAATACCCTGGCGCACCAAAAATGGTGGCATCCCAAGTTGCTTTGTCTCCTTGGGGAGAAAAGGAGTGGTTATCAGTATACTGTCTCAGATTAAAGTTATCAGTATTTTTAGATACGTCTCCTGAAGACATAATGCTGACGGTTTACAATCTTGTATCAACAAGTGAATCTCATTGCAATTATTTTTCAATCCTCTGCAATTCCACTGCACTAAAGTCGACAATTGGGTCAAGGGGCCTCAATTGGGGACCGTTCCCGTGAATGTGAGGATGAACTGTTCCTCTGTCTGTCTTGTGTAGACAGAGTAACCTCCATATCTAGAGGCCCAAAAGAGTTTTCTAGAGGAACCTCTGAAGATGAAGGGATGGTAGGGGTTTTTTTGTTTAGTTTCCTTTCTTTCTTTTTCTTTGTATTTGCACTTGATGGTTGAGACGAAGACGTTTGAGATGAATTGCCAGGCAGACGGTCTGTTTGGCTTCCCGACGTAAATGTAGTGACCGGGGGTGGAGACTGAGTGACTGCAGCCGTAGTTAAAGTAGCTGACACAATAGGTTTCTCTGACTTGACCCAGGTCAAGTCAGTCTGACAGGAAATAGAGGACGTTGCGACAGAGCGTGTAACTGCAGCAGAATATGTGACATTGGATGGAGTTGATGTTTGGCCTGATAACATTTTATTTGCCTCAAAGTACGAAATATTGTTTTCACACTTAAGTCTCATGATTTTGGACTCTTTTTGCCACAAAAGGCATGCCCTGGATGAAGCAGGATGCTGACCGTCACAGTTTGCGCACTTGTGATCTTTCTGACAATCTGTTTCCTCATGGTGGTCTGAACAACGGGGACAAACCAGAGAGTTACGACAAGACTGTGATCCGTGGCCAAACTTCTGACATTTATAACACCGGAGTGGATTGGGGACATACACCTCCACTCCGATGTTGAAATATCCTACTTTAATTGATGTTGGAATATGAGACCGAGCAAACGTCAAAAGATACGTATTGGTGTTAATGATAACACCATCTCTCTTGACTGTAAAACGTTTTACTGCCGTCACTGCTTGTTCGTTTAGTTCTGTGGCAATGTCCTCTTCACTCATGTCAGCAAGACATCTGGCTCTGTCACGAACGATGCCGCGACAGGAATTTAACGTTCTGTGCACAGACACAGCAACCTCAATGTTGGCAAATGTTTTGATGGATAACAAAATGACAGATTGCTGTCTCCGTGCACACTCCACAAGAAGTGAACCACTACGAGGACGGGTAACATTCTTTACTTCACAACAAATACAGGCTACAGATACAGCCTTTGAACGGATTTAATTTGATTGGCAGGAAATCTGCAGCCTCAATGACTAGAAATCGTGGCCAAGAATCACTGTCAGAAGAATTTGTTACAGATGTGGGATCTAAATCTTCAAAACGTCTTTTCTTTTCACTACGAGATGAACCAGCATGTGATAGTGCCATGGTGAAAGGAAATGATTCGACACCCCCGTTCCCCACCCACCATGGAGTGTCAACAAGGACGGTGTCAATATGCATCGGATATCCAAGATGCCGACACCAGGGATACAGGGGTGTTATACTCCAGAGAATATGACATGAAAAGCTGTATTTATCTACCAATTTAATGCCAGACTGGTTCGGCCCTTGACAAGAAATTGGAGACATACATTACCCAGGGGTCAACATCACCAGATTGGCCCAAGAGCCACCGCCTTCTGGCATAGGACTCTAGGCAATTTAAAGTTATCAATAATTTAAACATTGAAAATCAAAATTTCCAAGAACCAATCATAATTTATTGTGCAAATATAACCACCATGCACAGGGCTTGACGTGTCCAGCCAATTGATAGAACAGGGCCAGTTCTACCACCCGTCTAGGTGAAGTAAGGGCCAAAGTTGTGTGTTGGGCAAGAGGAACACGGTTCCAGGATCCTATTGCCCTCAACCACCAGAATCCCGTCCTCCGCCGACACAGGGGCGCAACCCACGGCAAACGGGTTGGTGGACAAAATATACCCCCGGGTCCACAACGGGTGGGGGATGGGGGGTGAAGAGCGCTTAGCGTGCGTACCCAGCACCCACCACGAGGAGGTGGCTCTTCACGGTGCCTCATGTTTAGAGACGCTGTTACACAATTTAGATGATATTTGGACGTCAGGGAAATTTCCTTCCTCATGGCGTGACGCTATAGTAGTACCAATACCTAAACCTGGACGTGATCATACGGATCTGTCCGATTATCGACCGAATTCACTAACTAGCTGTGTTTGCAAAACCATGGAACGCATGATAAATAATCGACTTGTTTGGTACTTGGAAACGAAAAACCTTATAGCAGATATACAATGTGGTTTCCATAAAAACAGAAATACTGTCGATCACCTAGTGCGTTTGGAATCATTTGTTAAAATCAATAAACAACTCGCTGTGTCTATCTTTTTTTATCTTGAAAAAACATATGACACGACGTAGAAATATGGCATTGTAAAAGATTTACATGGCTTCGGATTTCGAGGCCGTTTGCCTCAATTTATAGCTAAATTTCAAATGACAGACAATTTCAAGTCCGCGTGGGATCATTACAATCAGGATCAGGGTGTCCCACAAGGCGGTATTTTGTCTGACTTTATTTAGCACTTACCGTTTCTACCACATATTAAATCCCTTAAAATTAAATGCCTGAAGGCACTTGACTTGTTGAAAGTCATTTCCAATTCTAAGTGGGGAGGGGATCGAGCTACCCTCTTACATCTATATCGATCACTGGTACGTTCCAAACTTGATTATGGCTCCATCGTATATGGTGGAGCCTGCAAAAGCCACCTAAAACTATTAGATTCAGCCCACCACCAAGGTCTAAGACTGTGTCTTGGGTCTTTTAGAACCACTCCTGTTTACAGTCTCTACGTCGAGGCAGATGAGCCTTTTCTTACCCAACGCTGTATAAAAATTTTTTTTAAAATATCTTACAAAACTATATTCTAACGAGTCTAACGCTGCATTTAACTGTGTCTTCAATCCTCTTTATGAATATTTATACAAATGAAATCTTCTCTTGTTCCGCCTCTTGGGCTCAGAATTAAACCATTCATTTCTGCTAATGAGAGGGTACGTTAGTCCCGAAACATTTAAAGTAAATTTCAACTTACTAGATTCCTTAAACGTAATATTTTTGTGATTTTAATTCATGGCTACGTTCGACTACAATCGCCCGCGGCTGAAGGGATGATATAAATCCAGCTAGGGTCCACGCAGGTAGCAAAAGTACTGTAAGTCCCTATGGTCCTTAGTATGGTGATCTACCTTCAATAGCCCATTTTTACATTGTATTGTCCAAAAATAGTTTTCTACTACTTTTCTATACTATATATATATGATAGCTAGTTTCAACTCATTTTGTGATAGTCTAGAAAATTCACTGTCCTTCGTTGACAGGGTTGTATATATTATATGTATGTATTATGGACTTAAGACTGGTTTTAGTCACAATATGGCTGAAATATTGCCGATGTGACTTTAAATCTTAAATCACTCACTCATCCATTTCTGCTGCCGGCATACAGCTGGAAAATATATCTCCTTCCCATCTTCTTTCTTTTCGTCCTTATGTTGCAGTTGGTGAGGCCAGAGGTGGACCTAACACTGACAAAATTTTAGAAATCAGAAACTAATGACTTACAATATAAACAATAGTATAATCAATTAAAAAGTAAATATGATACATAAAAATCCTTATCTACAGATGGTTCCAAGGATGGCTTGTGCCATTGTCATTGGATCCAGAACAATCTGGATAGTTATATTTTCACAGCAGAAGCAAATGCCATATTGACAGCGCTTGAATATATTTTAAAAGATCCTAAAATATAAAGAATATATCATATTTCCAGGCTCTCTTTCTTGCCTTCCGGCTATAAAAACTCTCTTGCAAACATCCACTTTTAATCGATATAACTGAATTATACAATGATACGCTACTTGTCAATGCGACATCGTCCTCTGTTGGTTACTCATGGCCAGCCATGTTCTTATCCTATACTCTGATTACAAAGCTAGCGTGATCTGATGCAGAAGAAGTAGGGACACCTAGGTAGGTATCAATAAATTACATGAAATAAAACCCTATATCGGTTACATATACGGTGTCTGTTCGCCACACAAGGTATCTCATGAATATCTATCGAAAGGTGACGATCCTCTGTTATCACAAGGGATAACTATTTCAAATCGCGAACAATGAAGGATTTTTGAATAATATCAGTTCTCATTTAGTTATTGCATTTTTAAACGAAATAGATTTTTTAAATAATTTGTTAATAGATAAATATTTTATGATTAGAAGTTTAAATGAGAAACTCAGATTGTTAGTGGCTGTATCCTTAAGGGGGGTTGAAGTACTGTAAAATTATTGTCCTCCTGAGAGGGTAAGTAAGTCCCAAAACATTCAAAGCAAATTTAAAGTCCCCACTTTTTTAATCGTAGAATATGTGTATTTGTAATGTATGGCTAGATTTATCTAAATTGCTAACAGCTGAAGGGATGATGTAGATCAAGATAGGGCCCATTACAGGAAGCAAATGTACTGTAAGTTCCCATGGTCCCTAGTGTGGTGATCTACCTTCAGTTGTTGGCAATCTATAGCCTATTTTTCTATCGTATTGTCATGTATATTTAGAATGTTTTAGATTTAATTACTAGTTTTAGATTTTTATCTGTGATAATCTAGTCGTATTACTGTCCTTCCTTGGCAGGTTCTCTTTTTATAATATACGTTTAACTATTATTAATCTATAACTTGATTTAGTCACGACAAGGCTGGGATATTGCCAAAGTGACCTTAAATTTTAACTCACTCACTTACTTTCAGGAAGGCTTTAACATTTTTGTCTCGTAAACTACATCAATTTAAAGACATAATCTATATGTGTCTAAAACTTGCCGATATGTCTTTCTAACATATACAGATTCAACCTAAAATTTATGTGAAAATATTATCACCATCTTCATTTATGCATTCGTAGTACAAGTGAAAGTATGGATACCCTAATCGGAGACAAGCACATTTTGGTCATTTGGAGATTTTTTTCATGATATGAATATCATATAATTGACTGTAGCTTTAATGTCAAAAGATGCAAATGTCAAACCCGGCTTAGTCAACGACGGAAATCTGATTTTCACCTAAGGCTGTTTAATTTAGTTACTAAAACTAGGTTTGACACGAAATCAATTAATTGGTACATGTTGCGTGAGAGTAGGTGGTTGTGCCAGCTGTTCTAAACAGACGGAAACAAACATACCCGTTGCCAGGTAGGCAAACAGTATATTTTATTTTTATGTTGTTTAGTTTTTCTGGGATTATCCGATAATTGAGAAGGAAACGTGGTTTTAGTTTTGGGGTTGTTTTTTTGGTTGTTATTTTGTTTAATATGTACCTCAGGTTGACAAAATACTAACTCCCTGGTGTGTTTGTTGCGAAACTGCTATGGCTTACTACAGAAATAGTGTGTATTGCATCTCTTGAGACTGGCAGAAGATAATATGTATTTGTTTTGGCGGTTTAGGAAGCTGATCATATAAAAAACTGAAGCTTAGCCTGATGAATAGTCCAAGAAGATGGAATGTACAAAGAGCAGAGAGTTAAGACAATATGAAATGTTAACCTGACTGCTAAAGCTTGAAGATTGGTGGTTAGTGGAACGGTAATATGAATTACGTCCTGTCGTACTAAGATGGAGGTTTGGGCCTTTGGGCTACAAGGACTCAGGCTTTGATGGTGCATGCTCCCCATGTTGTTGTATTAATCCTATAAGCTCTGCCGTATACAATCGAACCGTAATCAAGTTTAAGTCATGTTCGTTTTGTAATCTTCCTATTTGTTAGCGATCTATAGCCCACACGTACAGTGTCTAACAAAGTATCTTTTGGGGGTAGCATTCTGTTTTTATGTCTAACTTTGTGATTGTCTAGTCATTTTACCGTCCTTTGTCAACAGGTATAGATATTGTCTCAGTTGGACTTTAGTAATACACAAATACTGTCGATGTGACTTTTAACTCACTCACTCATTTAGACACACTGACATTTGCTACTTTGTGTGATGACATCAATTGCATACTGTATCTGCATTAAAATATCTGCTCCCAACGACTTAGATGTTCAGAATTATTATCACCCCATACTGTTTCATTAATTCATTTTAATACCTTGATAACATACAAGCTAAAGGTGAAAGGAGAGCTATCAAACCTTGGGTGCAAACCATGGTTTGTCTTGGATTCTGACAAAGATTCTATCACAAAAGATAAGACACAACTGTGAGGTTTGGGGTGCAATATACATCATTCTCTTGCATAGCTTTGTTGATGGTAGTTCTGGCCGACTTACCTCCCGATGCTTAAAATATAGGAAAAATCTCACATACGTCCATTGCAGTGTTAATTAAGATGTGGCTCACACTCCACCACCTAACAGTCTGCTTGGTTTTCGTAGTGTCAATTGACCAAGTGCGGCTTTTCGATTCTGTAAGCTTCACGAACATTGGCATCAAGCTGTGTCAATACAAGTGTGTACAGTATGGCTGTCAAAGTATTCGATACAACATTGAGACTCTAACTTGTCATCTATCAGACATGGACTCGGAACAACTCATGAAGGAGACTGGGTATTTCGTTGGACTTTTGCAACTTTCAAATGTAAGATTTCCTAGCAGTGACTGTGTTTGGTCATTTTGAGTTTCACTAATACAATACTTACACTTATTTTAAAATATATATTGTTTCTACTCATACACAATGATACGTAGGATGACTATCTGAGAAAACCACAAAGCACCATCAGTGGACCATACAGATCGAAGCAGCGATGTAACGTTTAACTAGTAAGCACTCTGTTGGCATGTCAGTCCTGTTACAGAAGTTGATTAGCTTATGCTGTATTCTGTATCCTGAGGATCTATAGCCTATTTTTTATATTGTATCGTCCTGTATAGTTAAGGTATTTTAGATTGAATTACTAGTTTTAAATATATATTTGTGATAGTCTAATTAGTTTTACTGTCCTTTGTCGACAGATATCTTAAATTGATTACCTTGTTTACATCGCTATATGGCTGTAATATTGCCGATGCGATGTAAAATTTTAACCCACTCACTCACTCTGTATCTTGTGTTCACTGTCCATGTAATGTTGTATCGTGTCAACATCTTCAGTAACACATATGTTCCCATTCTGTTTTTACTCCCAAAATTTTCTGGGTTTGTAAACATCATACCGGTGATCGTTGGTTTCATATTTTCTGGCACTCGTTATGAGCAAGCTCGACGTGGTGAGTGCTGGGTAAAGCTAATATCTCTTGCCCCGAGTGGACCTGCATCAAAATGTGTCCACAGCACCCCACTGCTGGACGTAAAAGGCGACCAAATTGGGCTACCTGTTTGCAGTTGTTTGCGCCCCTGTGTTAGTGGAGGACGGGAGTCTGGTGATTGAGGACAATGGAACCAGGACCAGGTGTTCCTGTTGCCCAACACTCCACATTGACCCTTGCGTCACCTAGAGGGTCGGTGGAACGGGCCATGTCGCGCCAGGCCTAGTGCATGGTATATATTTTGGCACACGTGTAGATTGGGTCTTGGTTGTATGAAATTTCAATGTACAAATTATTATTGTATTTCAATGCCTAGAGCCCCATGGAAGAATGAGGTGGCTCACGGGCCAATCAGAATATACTGACCTCTGAATTCTGTATTTCTTGGGAAGAGTGCCATTGGTTGAACCAGTCTGGCATTACAGTTTTTCATTGTGTTTTTTATATCTGGAGTATAAAGCCCCATGCAGCCCTGTTGTTGTTGACTGGTTTCCGCTGCAACATCGTCCATATTGACACTCCAATTTAGGTGGAGATCAGAGGTGTCAAATAGAATTGCTTCCACCAAATACTAAATATACTAGGCACATAAAGAAACTGTGCATACGAAAATATAAAATCTAAATTTATCAAACATGTGTAGACACATAAGGATTTAAACTCAGAGATTAGTGACATGTATCCAACATGCATGCACGTGTCACGTTCCGTGACGTCAATGGGTTCGTCCTTGAGACGTGCAATACGTTGTTGCACGTGCATTCCGGGAAAGAGAAACAGAGCAAATGAATGCCACACAATACTGTCACTTTGGAAAGCTCAACTCCTGCCCTTGCGATCGTTCAAAAAAGTAAACGGCTATTGAAACGCCTAGCATGCCAAGGCTCACGTCTGCACAACGTCATGAGGCCATTGGGATGGTCCGTGGGGGAATGTCTCAACGACAAGTGGCTGCACATTTCCACTGCCACCGGAACACCATTTCTGCACTGGTAAGACGCTACCAGAACATAAATGACGTCATCAATCGGCCACGTTCTGGACGTCTACGTGTAACAACGCCAAGACATGACAGATGGATAAGGGTGACCCATCTTCGCCACAGGTTTCAGACCTGCCCGAACCATCCCAGGACTTCGCCGTATCCATCCCAACACAGTTTGACAACGTTTACGTCATCACGGGATCAGACCACGACGTCCCGCCATACGGCCTATCCTGACACAACGTCATCGACAAGCTCGAATGTGGTGCCGAAAGCATGTCCGCAGACCCTTGTTTTGGTGGAGAAATGTTGTTTTTACAGATGAGTCCAGGTTTAACATTTCCCATAGTGATGGACGTCAACGTACCTAAAGACGCGTGGGAGAACGTTATGCACAGGCCTGTGTCTTGGAGAGGAACCGCTTTGGTGGTGGTTCCGTGATGATTTGGGGTGGAATAACAGTGGGCCAAAGAACTCCTTCGGTGATTGCTCAGGGCAACTTAACTGGTGTGGGCTACAGGGATCAGATTCTTCGACCTGTGGCAATTCCTTTTCTGCATGGCCCTGGGTTAACATTCCAACAGGACAATGCCCGTCCTCATACGGCAAGGGTTGCTATGGATTTCTTGCAACACCACAACGTTGACTTACTGCATGGCCTGCAAATTCACCGGATCTCCCCGATAGAGCATGTTTGGGACGAGACGGATCGACGTCTATGCCGTCTTCCTCATCCGCCAGATAACGTCTTTGGCCTTGGAACAGAACTTGAGAAAATCTGGCGTGACATCCCACAAGCCTTCCTTGCACGTTTGATAGGCTCTATGCATCGTCGATGCACTGCTGTTCTCAATGCCGATGGTGGACATACCCGTTATTGAGCTTGTGACATGGTCGTTTGACCCCTGTCCCGCTTGTGGACTCGTGACGTCATTGTGATTGATTTTGTCAATTGAAATTCTCCCGACTTGGTATGGTCTCACGATCCCTCCATTAAAGTGGGATAATATTTTGACAATGAACAGTTTCTTAATGTGGCTGGTATACTTTGTTCTGGTTCATCTGAGAACAAAGGTTGTCATGCTGATGGTTCATCACCAGACGAAGAAATCCCTACAACTGTCCTCTTGCCGATTCTTCGCCGAAGTTTAACACCATTGCTGAAGATGAAAAAAACCCTCAAACTTAATCCATTTGTCATTGCTAAGGGCATCAAAGGTGTCTATGGTGATGTAAACAATCTTACATGTCTCCGAGTTGGCTTTATCCGTGTGGGATGTGCACGGATGCAACAATCTGTTAACCTACTGTCTCTGGAACATTTGGTTAATGCTAGAGTTGTTGTCTCAGTGCACAAGACACTGAACACTGTCGAGGAATCATCCGGGACCGAGCTTCATGTCCGTCAGACATGAGCGAGGATGATATAACAGCTGGACTAGAATGTCAAGGAGTTACATCAGTTAAATGTTTTACCCGAAAACAAACTGATGAAATTGTTAAAACAAACACCTACCTCTTAACCTTTAGCCTTCCTAACAAACTTAATCAAAAGTGGATATTTTAGTATTGGTGTTGATGTTAATGTCCAAAGTCCACCCCGGTGCTTTAAATGCCAGACGTTTGGATATGCAACTAAAACCAACTTCCAGCTGCAGTGGTGATCATGAAATCACTCAGTGCACCAATGTCATCAATAGCGTCAATTGCAATTTGGAGCATTTGGCCTCAAACGAGAATCCCAGATTCTTAAAATAAAAAAAACCCAAAATATTTCTTTTCTTGAGGCAAAAACATTGCTACGCCATCTGAAACTTCGGACATAAGATTCTCAACTCAAGCAGCTAAAGTTGCCAAAATTTCAATCATGTGCCAGACATCAATATCTTGTGTTAGAAATCACGAGAATTCCAGGCCCTATTGTCGCAATCTGAGCTAGAATTGCATACGAATAAGGATGCTTCCAAAAGTGTCAAACCCTTATCCAACAGCAAAAGAAGAAAATAAACAGAGAGTCCTCCACCACGTGGATGTGCCTTCTTCTCAGTCAACCTCTGTAAAGCTTCACAATAAGTTTGAGTGAGTGAGTGAGGAAAAATGTAATGACACCTCGGCAATATTTCAGCCATATAGTTAGTGAGTGAGTGAGTTAAAATTTAGCGTCACATCGGCAATATTTCAGCCATATCGTGACGAAAACAATTTCACGTATGTCAATATTAAAATAAATAATCTAGAACGCAAAAACCTGTCATCGAAGGACAGTAAAAATACTAGAGTATCACAGCTCTTAATTTAAAACTAGCATGTAAAACTAAAACATTCCAATTAAAGAAGACAATTCAATATAAAACTCGGGCTATAGATCGCCAACAACTGATGGCGTTGTAGATCACCATACTAGGGACCATGGGGGCTTACAGTGCCTTTGCTACCTGCATGGACCCTAGTTGGATTTACACCATCACCTCAGCCGCTGGCGATTGAGGGAAAATTTAGCCGAATATTAAAAGAACAAAAATACTACGTTTTAAACTTTGGTAAGCCTCAATTTAACTTTGAAAGTTTTGGGACTTACGTACCCTCCCAGGATGACAATAATTTTACAATACTTCAACCGCCGTTGAGGGTACAGCTACAATCTCAGTGACTAATCTAAATTACTACTAATAAAATATTTATCTATTTACAAGGCACCCGTGAAGAGCCACCTCCTCGTGGTGGGTGCTGGGTAACGCTAAGCGCTCTTCAACCCCCGAGTGGACCCGGGGGCATAGTGGTCCACAGCACCCCATTGCTGGTCTTTAGACCGAATTGGGCAGCTAGAGTGCCGTGGGTTGGGCCCCTGTGTCGCTGGAGGCCGGGAGTCTGGTGGTTGAGGGCACTGGTTCCAGGAACAGCGTTCCTCTGCCCAACACCCTACTTTGCCCCTGACTTCACCTAGACGGATGGTTGAATGGGCCCGATTCAATCAATCGGCTGGTCATGCCAAGCCCTGTGTATTATTGTATTGCACAAAATATTCAACTTTTTAAAAGGTTTTGTCATAAGTCTTGGCCAAATGATCTTTCACTTGCATTTCAAGTGCATCTTTACTAATTTTGCAATTTGCCTAGAGTCTTATACCCAGAAGGCGGTGGCTCATGGGCCAATCTGGTGGAAGAATTAAGCTTTTACTTTTTCTGCTGGAGTATATCACCCGAGTGTCCCTAGTGCTGCAAGTCGGAGACCCACTTGCTTTTAGTATTGTATTTATGATACTCCGTGGTTGATGGGGAGCACGGATGATGAAACTTATACCCTTACTATGGATTACAAAAAACACTAAAACGAAACAAGCGTCAACTGGACAGTGATGATGACGACCAACGACCTTCGAACTCAAACGAATATTGGACACGATTTCTAGTTATTGAGACACTTGACACATCACCTTTAAAACTCAATCCTTTTGCAGTATCAAAAGGTGTACATGGTATTGCAGGTGACGTCCGTAATATAAAACGATTGTCCATAGGCTCTCTGCTCATAGAATGTAACAGAAAACACCAATCAACAAATCTGATGTCAACTGAGCTGTTCGTTTAAATACCGGTTTGGGTTTCTCCGCATAGAACTTTGAACTCTAATAAAGGAATCGTAAGAGACCGGGACCAACTGTTTGTTGATATGAATGAACTGGACATCGTCTCAGAAATGAAGGACCAAGGAGTGACTTTTGTGAAACGATTCACGACCCGGAAAAGTTCTGAAAATAGGCCAACAAATACCTACTTATTCCATTTTTCTTCTCCAACTGCGCCAACATCAGTTAAAGCAGGATATTGCAATATCAGTGTTGACATTTATATTCCAAGCCCACTGAGATGTTTTAAATGTCAAAAGTATGAACATGGTGACAATAGCTGCACAAATTCTATAACATGCGCTCACTGCGGTGGAAAAACTCATGTAACTGAAGATTGTGATAGTAACTTTAACTCATTAAGCCCGAGAGCCCCATCACTACGCAACACCTGGAAGCCCTCGCTGATTGTCCACTCTCTGTGCCGAGACTAATTAGTGCTAGTCACACCTGATTTCCCTGGCAGGTTTCGGGGATCACAGGAAACTGTCTAGTCGTACAAACAAGTCCTGATTGTTTAATAGTGTCGTAAAGATATATGTTGATAGAAATCAGGTGTGAATACATGTCGTGTATTGCAAGCTTTATGTAATTTTATTGCAAGTTTCTCTTGTAGACGTTTTGTCGGCTTGTACATTTATATTTTATCACAATATGCATACACATGTATTCTTTGTATGTAACAGATGAGACACACGTTAACAAATTCTCTCTCTTATATCATTGTGTGAGGTTTAAATTTACAAAAACATCTATGACAATGACATACTGTAAAGAAGAATTTACTTTCATACTTTATAATCTTCGACGAAAATAGCGGTTTTGCCGATACATTTCTAGTGTTTACGAATTATTTTAATAAAAGTACTATAACGCTAGTCTGTGACTAGCACAAAGCACATTCATAGCATTGCACTTTATTTCATACAGATTTAATGCAGAAAACATACGTGACCATACAAACATACATATACAAAATGTATACTACATATTCCTTGCATAGACATAAAACAAAGAGTCACGTGATAGGGCGTCATCAAATTTCCCCAATAGAACGTTCGGTATCTCAACTGTTCAATGTAGTGGCTGGTCATATGTTATCTGCGACCAATCGTATCATGAGATACCTGTCACAGAGGAAAGGACAGGTGACGGGGCGTGGGCGAAATTTCTGAAGAGCACGTTTGGTCACTCAGCAGCTTGGATAGAGATTGATTATTGGCTATATCCTTGACCAGTCGATATGCTGGGTTTCGGCTTTATCAACTCAAGCTATCGTGTAACAGTTTGTGTATTGTAAGCATACACACTGGTAACGATGTATGAAATATACACATAGGACAAATAGGAGTAGATAGTCACTTTGGCGAGTTTATTTGTCCTCATTTTAGTGTTTTTCGATAAGTAAAACAAAGCGATTGAAATCCAACCACTGAGTAGAGGTAGTATTTATTTTCATATACATTTTATGCACACAACTAGTACATAAAACATAATGGTTTGCTGTACATGTAAATATAATCTCACCTTGATACGAATGACTATCCAAACTAGAGTACACGCATTACAGAATTCACGAGATGACACTATACTGAATTATTTTAGTGTATAAACTTGCAGTTGACACCCCCACCCCCAATATTTATGAAGGTGGGCGTGCCTATATCTTTACTGAATGCAAACGAGGTTCATAAGATTACAGATGTGCATGCATGTATACACATAACAGAGAGGGGCGTGACTCCATAAAGCAAGATGTCCAATGATATAACAGCGCATCTGTTTATTTTACACTTGTCAAGGGACAAACCTTTCAACAAGGACGTAACTACATATGCATTCTACCGGAGGCTGTTATTTCAAGGTCGAAAGAGGCGTTCAATTATCTCATTACTGTAATCTGCTTGAATGATTTTACGCATGTGTATTGATACCGTAACTGATAAACTATCCAGCTTATATTGACGATGGATCAATAGAGACTGAGTTGATTGATACACGTGATAATTGCACCGGATTGGATAATTACACAGATCAAATACAAACGTTTTACAGAATGTTCATGTAAATTGCATAGAAAACTGACAATTCAAATCAACATGAAACTTTCAACAGTTTGAACAAAAATGCTTGAAATACCTTTATATGGCTTACATGTAATAACTTATGATATTACTTCTGTCCATGTGTGACATTGTTTTGAATTTCCAACTTACTGTCTTTTGTAACAAACGTAGTTAAAACATTTCATTGTTGTAATAACACTGACATGTATATATGTATTCGATGCAAAGGCGCGACTTATCACTTTATATTCGCTTAGGTAATATTACGAACTTTAGATTATGGAAAAAAACTAGTTACAATTCAGTAAACTTCAAATTAGTAAGTTCAATTATGTTTAATCTATTCGAGCTTGGATGTATAATTACTTGTGTTTATACATTATGTTTCAGTATATGAAACATGACAACGTAATGATGCCTAAAAAGTAAATTCAAACTATTCTATTGTGTTTGAATTCTTTGTTTGTCCTTGAAATTTCGTATATTGTTTCCTATTTATTAGGTAGTTGAAGGAAATATAATTTTTAGTAACCTCTAAACCATTACTTCTAATTCAATCAAGGTGCATACGAAGTATTTTAGTATCCATTCCCAAGGAAGAGTACCAGGCACTTACCTCTGTAAAAACATCATAATCCCCTTTCTCGCCGACATGTGTTCATTTGCTAAACGCTGTACAAGCCTATGGTAATGATTAGCAATTGTTATCAAAACACTTTAAATACTTCATCTGATTGATACTAAAGGGTGGATCGCTCGTAAGAAAAGCTAACATTTGCTCAGTACTGCTAAATTGGTTGAAATAATAGGTACAGTGCGATTTTTAAAAGTATAACACACATGTGCGTCTCTCGCTGAATAAGAGGTGCTTTCTGTTGACGACTGTATGTGGCTCTCGCTGTGAGAAACTGCTAATTACCTGCCCCATAAACACGTCACTCGCTGTGAGGAGCTGATTAATTTGCCCCATATATGCGTCTCTCGGCCTTAATGAGTTAAAAAATGCTCAGCTGCTCTGGCACTCATTCATCTCTTTCCAAAGAATGTCCACTATGGAAACAACAAATGGAGATAAATAGATTTAAATTCACAGGAAATATTAATTTTGTTGATGCCAAGAACCGAATGAGTTATATGGCTCAGTTACTACAGCATCCAGTGGAATGAATCAAAAAGTAGCTGCAACTATGGCCACTTCATCCACATCATGTCAATCTGGTTTGACATGGGTTGACACGGATACAGGTATACTCACCTCACCAGGCAACGCAAACTGTTGAAACACTATCAAAAACACCAGTCACAGTTGAAGTTCAATCTGAATTGAAACAATGAATCTTCTAAGAAATACCATAGTGGCAAAGGTTCAAAAGACAAGATCCAAATATATAATAAGTTTGGATCTCTTGAAAGCCAAATGGGAGATCCCTAATAACCACACACACACACACACACACACACACACACACACACACACACACACACACACACACACACGCGCGCGAAGAAATAGTTTCTTCGAACATTCTACAGTGGAATTGTAGAGATCTTAAACCTAATCTAGATGAACTACATCTACTAGACCAGGATTTTCAACCGTCAGCCATCTGCTTACAAGAAATGTATCTGAAGCAGACAGATTCTTTAAAGTTTCGTCAGTTCAACGCATATCATTATTATTCTCCTGCAGGTGATAGGGCCACTGGAGGAACATCCATTCTTGTAAGACATGGCGTTATCCACAGCCCTGTGACACTCAAAACAAATCTCCAAGCAGTTGCAGTGCGACTTACCTTGAATGTTACACTTACTCTGTGTTCATTGCACATTCCGCCATCATCAACTCTTATGCAGGCTGATCTTCAAACACACTATGGTGACCTTCCCAAACCATGTGTACTCATGGGCGAATGTACTGAATGGCCACAACCCACTCTGGAGGAGTGCGGCCACAAATACTAAAGGTAAAATTCTGGAGGATTTTATTTCAAATAATAATTTTTGTGTATACAATGATGGCGCAGATACATATTCAGCCTTTGATTTGTCAATAACTGACTCCAGCTTACTAAATGAGTGGGTGAACTTTTATTTAACGTCACATCGGCAATATTTCAGCCATATCGTGACGAGAACACTTGACATTGAAATATAATATAGATAGATAGTATAAAAACCTGCCGACAAAGGACAATAAAGCAACTAGAGTATCACAGATATACATGTAAAACTAGTAATTGAATCTAAAACATTTTAACTATAGGGGACAACACAATATAAAAATAGGCTATAGATCACCAACAACTGAAGTTAGATCACCATACTAGGGTCCATGGGGACTTACATTACTTTTGCTACCTGAATGAAATAGATATCCCTTGTGATGGAATATTCAACACAGTCAAGCAGGACATGCTTGACTGTGATTCTTTCATCACAAGGGATACAAACCGGAGGATCCTCACCTTTTAGTAGGTACTGATGAGTATATCTTGTGTGGCCAATACGACATCGTCGTATGATGACCTCCTCAAATCTGGACTGACAACCCAAGTAGGTGTAACCAATGTAGGGTTTTATTGCATGTAATTTATTAATACCAACTTGGGTGTTCCACTTCTTCTGCATCAGATCACGGATGTAAGTTCTAATGCTATCTTTGCAATCAGAGTATGGAATTAAAAGTGGTGTCACAGATTTGTTGAGTGCTGCCTTGGCAGCAAGATCAGCCATTGTATTCCCCGAAATGCCAACGTGGCTGGGTAACCAACAAAAGACGATGTCGCATTGGCCAGTAGCAAGCTCATTATACAATTCAATAATTTCTAATAAAAGTGGATGTTTAGCAGAAATATTTTTAATAGCCTGAAGGCAAGAAAGTGAGTCAGAAAAGATGATATATTGTTTATATTTAGGGTGTTTTTTAATATATTTTAAGGCTGTTAATATGGCGTTTGACTCTGCTGTACAAATAGAGCTGTTATCTGGTAAACGAGAAGAGATCGTTCTGGATCCAATGACAGTGGCACATGCCACCGCGCCACCATCCTTGGACCCATCTGTAAATGAGGATTTATATGTATTATATTTACTTTTTAATTGATTATATTCTTGTTTATATTGTAATTCATTAGTTTCTTTAAATGCTGTTAATGTTAGGTCGACTTGTGGCCTAACCAACTGCCAAGGAGGAGAAGAAAGAAGACGGGAAGGAGATATATTTTCCAGCTCAATGCCAGCAACAGAAATGAATGGTTTAGTTCTGAGCCCAAGAGGCGGAACAAGAGAACATTTCTTGTTGTATAAATCCTCGTACATAGGATTGAAGATAGTTATATGCAGGGTTTGATTCGTTTGAGTATAGTTTTGTAATATATTGTAGGGATAATTTTATACGGCGTTGTGTAAGAGATGGCTCATCTGCCTCGGCGTAGAGACTGTCAACAGGAGAAGTTCTAAAAGATCCAAGACAAAGTCTTAGACCTTGGTGGTGGACTGAATCTAAAAGTTTTAGGTTGCTTTTGCAAGCTCCACCATACACGATGGAGCCATAATCAAGTTTTGATCGAATGAGTGATCTGTACAGTTGGAGGAGGGTCTTCTGATCCCCACCCCATTTGGAATTTGAAACTACTTTTAGTAAATCCAGTGCCTTCAGGCATTTCGTCTTTAACTGTTTTATGAGCGGGAGAAAGGTCAAGTGTTGATCAAAAACTATACCAAGAAACTTGGCCTCTTTTACAACTTTGATAGGAGCTCCATCCAGCACTAAATCTGGGTCCTTATGTGGCTTATATTTTCTGCAAAAAACAATGCAGTTGGTATTGGCTTTTGAAAATTTAAAACCATTTTCAAGGCACCATTTATGAATCTTATTTAAACACAACTGCAACTGCCTTTCAATAGTATTCATATTTTTACCACGACAAGAAATATCAAAATCATCCACAAAAAGTGATCCATCAATCGAATCATTTAAAACCTTTGATAAACTGTTGATTTTAACGCTAAACAAAGTAACAGACAAAATGCTTCCTTGTGGGACACCCTGATCCTGATTGTAATCGCTAGACAGGGTAGAGCCCACTCGGACTTGAAACTGTCTGTCTTCTAAAAACTGAGATACAAATTGGGGTAAACGACCCCTCAAGCCAAAGTCATGGAGATCTTTTCGAATTCCATACTTCCATGTTGTATCATATGCCTTTTCAAGGTCGAAGAAAATTGATACAGCATGCTGTTTATTTACCATGGAATTTTTAATAAAAGACTCTAAACGTACCAAATGATCGATGGTACTTCGATTTTTGCGGAAACCACATTGAATGTTTGTGATGAGTTTGTTGGTTTCCAGGTACCAAACTAAACGATTATTAACCATACGTTCCATAGTCTTGCAAACACATCTAGTAAGTGATATTGGTCGGTAGTTAGAGGGATCAGTATGATCCCGACCAGGTTTAGGGATAGGGAATGATGAAGGGAAATGACCAGATGTCCATATATTATAAAATATATTCAACAATGTTTCTAAAGACGATTCTGGTAAATGTTTAAGGAGCTGATAATGTATGTTATCATTATAGTCCTCCCCGTTGTCTGAATTAAAATTAATTTTCTTTTTCTTGTTGGTCTTTACATTTCTTATAGGCAGGTAAATAATTAGACGAAGAGGAATGTTTAGCAAACGTTTCACCAATTTTATTGGCAATATCAGATGTTTTCAGTTAGAAAAGTGTCACCCTCCTTGAGATGGTGAACATTACATTTTGATCCTTTACCTTTAATTTTCCGTACCATATTCCAAACCTTAGAAATTGGTGTTCGTGAGTTGATTTTAGAAGCATAGTTTTGCCATGACTGTCGTTTATGGTACTTAAATGTGAGACGAGCCTTGGCATTAGAACTTTTAAATTTATTCAAATTATGGACGGTTGGATGGCGGCGAAAATATTTTTCCGCCTTTTTTCTATCCCTCCTAGCTTGTTTCCAATCAATGTTAAACCATGGTTTACGAATGTGTGAGACTGTAGAGGATTTTGGAATACATTCATCAGCAAGGATATTTAATTCATCAGAAAAGGTTTGAATAGGATCAATAACATTTAGGAATAAGTTGGGTTGCAATCTTTCAGTGCATAATGTATGAAATAGAGACCAATCGGCTTTTGTAAAGTTCCACCTTGATGATGGTGGAGTGTCACTTGGATGTACAGTTGATAGAACAGTAGGACAATTGTCGCTGCCACACAGGTCATCATGAACCGACCATGCAAATTAATTTATTAAGTTTGAGTCTGTAAGGCAAAGATCTATTGAAGAATAACTTCCAGTTCCAGGATGCAGATAAGTATGGGAATTATCGTTGAATATACAAAAATCATTATTGGAGATGAAATCTTCAAGTATTTTTCCTTTAGTATTTATAACTGTACCACCCCAAAGTGGGTTGTGGCCGTTCAAGTCACCTGCAATAATACAGGGTTTAGGGAGTTGATCATACAACTCTTGAAGATCTGATTGCCGAAGACATGAAGAGGGTGGAATATAAAGAGAACATAAAGTGAAGACAAAATTCAAAATAGCCTGACTGCAACTGCTTGTAGAGGGGTATTAAGTGAGACAGGACTACCCTGCTTCACAATAATTGAAGATCCTCCAGTAGCTTTAGTGAGTGAGTGAGTGAGTTATTATTTAATGTCACATCGGCACTATTTCAGCCATATCGTGAGGAGAACACTTGACATTGAAATAGAATATATATAGATAGTATAAAAACCTGCCGACAAAGGACAGTAAAGCAACTAGAGTATCACAGATATACATGTAAAACTAGTAATTGAATCTAAAACATTTTAACTAAAGGGGACAACACAATATAAAAATAGGCTATAGATCACCAACAACTGAAGTTAGATCACCATACTAGGGACCATGGGGACTTACATTACTTTTGCTACCTGCATGGACCCTTGTTGGATTTACACCATCCCTTCAGCCATTGGCGTTGATGCTGAGATTTAGCCATACATTAAAAACACAACAATACTACGATTAAAAAGCTGGTACACTTAAATTGACTTCAAATGTTTTGGGACTTACATACCCTCGCAGGAGGACAATAATTTCACGCCACGTCGCCCCCATGAAGGGTACAGTCACTAACAATCTCAGGTACTAATTCAAACTACCAATAATAGAATATATATCTATTTACAAATCACTAAACAAACCTAATTCCTTTAAAAATGCAATATTTAAATGGGAACTGACATTATAAAAAAGATCCTTCATAGTTTTTACTTTGAAATAGTTATCCCTTATGATGGAATATTCAATGCAGTCAAGCAGAACATGCTTGACTGTGATCATTTCATCACAAGGGATACGTCAAAACGGAGGATCCTCACCTTTTAATAGGTACTTATGCGTATATCTTGTGTGACCAATACGACATCGTGGTATGATGACCTCTTCAAATCTGGACTGACATCCCAAGTAGGTGTAACCGATAGTTGGTTTTATTGCATGTAATTTATTGATACCTATTTGGGTGTCCCACTTCGTTTGCATCAGATCACGGATGTAAGTTCTAATGCTAGCTTTGTAATCAAATCAAATCTTTGTAATCTTGGCAGCAAGATCAGCCATTGTGTTCCCCGAAATGCCAACGTGGCTGGGTAACCAACAAAAGACGATGTCGCATTGGCCAGTAGCAAGCTCATTATACAATTTAATAATTTCTATTAAAAGTGGATGTTTGCAAGAAAGATTCTTAATCGCCTGAAGGCAAGAAAGAGAGTCAGAAAAGATTATATATTGTTTATATTGACTGTGTGAGTTAATATATTTTAAAACTCTTAAATTGGCGTTAGCTTCCGCCGTGAAAATAGAGCTGTTATCAGGCAATCGAGAAGATAGTGTTCATGACCCAATAACAGTGGCACAAGCTACAGCGCCACCATCCTTGGATCCATCTGTAAATAAGGATTTATATGTATTATATTTATTTCTTAACTGACTAAATTCTTGTTTATACTGTAATTCATTAGTTTCAGATTTTTTAAATGTGGTCAAAGTTAGGTCAACTTGGGGCCTAACCAACTGCCAAGGAGGAGAAGAAAGAAGACGGGAAGGAGCTATAGTTTCCAGCTCAATGCCGGCAGCAGAAATGAATGGTTTCATTCTGTGCCAAAGAGTCGGAACAAGAGAAGACTTTTTGTTGTATAAATCCTCAAAGAGAGTATTAAAAACACAATTAAATGCAGGATTTGACTGGTTAGAATACAGTTTAGTTACAAACTGCAAGGATAATTTTATACGGGCGTTGGTTAAGAGATGACTCATCGGCCTCGATGTAGAGACTGTCAATAGGAGAAGTTCTAAAAGATCCAAGACAAAGTCTTAGACCTTGGTGATGGATAGAATCAAGTAGTTTGAGGTTGCGTTTACAGGCTCCACCGTATACAATGGAGCCGTAATCAAGTTTCGAACGGATGAGAGATCTGTATAGGTGTAGTAGGGTAGTTTGGTCCCCTCCCCTCTTAGAATTTGAAACGACTTTTAACAGAGCAAGTGCCTTCAGGCATTTAGCTTTAAGTGACTTAATGTGTGGCAGAAAAGTTAAATGTGAGTCAAAAATAAGACCCAAGAACTTTGCCTCCTTAACTACTTTGATGGGGGTGCCGTTTAAAAATAATTCTGGATCTTTATGCGGTTTATACTGAATGCTGATGGTTGAAAGTCTTGAGCTAGTAATTGTAATTCATTAAAATTCTTCCTAAGTCCTCTGCAATTCCATTGAATTAGGGAGGTATAATTCATGTTATAGCGGGTGGAAGTACGGGGGATCTACGTTTTCCCTTCCGGGGCGAACTGCAACTATTACAAGCACGAGGATGAGGGGAGACGTCCATGTCTTCCAGAAGTTGAAATTTATTGTACATCTGTACAGGGTCACGTGAGCCCTTTGATACTCTATCAGATGTTTTGTTGTGATCTATCTTATGGCATGGATTTTTCACTGCAGGCGATATTGATTGTGGTATTTCAGTCTGACAGCTTGATGATGATTTAGATTGGTCAAAAGTAGGAGCTGATGTGATGACTGTATGTTTGTCTGTTTTAGTCCAGGTGATATCCGTCTGACATGCAACAGACGTAACAGAGTGAGCAGGAGGGCGAGAAACCACTGAAGAGTATAACATACCCGATGTTTGAGGGGAGGTTGCATTTAATATAAGTTTGGCTTCATGGTATAATATATTTGTTTGAAGTTTGATTTTGATGATTTCGTATTCGCGTTTCCAGATGGGACATGTCTTAGATGAAGACATATGCTCTCCAAGACAATTGACACATTTTGGAGATGACTGACAGTCTGAACCTTCATGAGCTGTTTCACCACATCTGTAGCAGGTAGTGCGGATTCTGCAAGATTGGGCTCCATGGCCAAACCTTTGACATTTGTAACATCGAAGCGGATTTGGAATATACTGTTCCACTTCGATATTACAATATCCTGCTTTGATGGATTTTGGGTGTTGTGGCTGCGAAAACGAAATCAAGTAGGTGTTTGTTTTAAGCGTTTCACCATTTCTTTTGAATGTAAACCGTTTCACATGAGTGACACCTTGATTGTATAATTCTTCCTCTATCTCAGTTTCACTCATATCAGCAAGCCAACGATCTCTGTCTCTCAGGATTCCTTTACTACTGTTGAGAGATTTTGTGTGTCGAAACTGAAACTGCAGTATTTACAAGCTGTGTTGTAGCTAAGAGGGTAGCCGATTGTTTGGCTGTTTTACAGTCAATGAGTAGCAAGCCAGATCGAATTTTCTTGACGCCTTTACCATCACCAACAATGCCATAAATAGCCTTGGATGTTGCAAACGGATTTAATTTC
The DNA here is from genome assembly GCF_003918875.1 of Haliotis rubra. Classification (NCBI taxonomy): domain Eukaryota; kingdom Metazoa; phylum Mollusca; class Gastropoda; order Lepetellida; family Haliotidae; genus Haliotis; species Haliotis rubra. The sequence goes on along the minus strand of NW_025765084.1, from coordinate 218,435 downwards.
AACGGTTCACAATCAGTTGAAGATACAACCAAAAATCTGCTCCATGTTTTCGAAGATCTAATTGTGATACTATCCTCATCAGAGGACAAACACTCATCCAATGCTCGTGTGTGTATTTTGTGTTGTGCCATGGTTAATTAGAAAAGGTTCGCCATCTCAGCTCCCCACCCTCCACGGAGTACCACAAGGACAATGCTATATACCAGTGGGTCTCCGACTGGCAGCACCAGGGATACTGAAATGGTATACTCCAGCAGACGACTAATTGAAATTAATCAATCAATCCACCAGATTGGTCCATGAGCCACCGCCTTCTGGGCTAGGATTCTAGGCATATTTAACATATGTTGAAATTTTAAACCAATATATATTTTTGAAATTATTTCACCAATACCCAAAACAGGACCATTTACAAAATTCAAATTTGTGCAATATCAAATACAAAGCACAGGGCATGGCATGACCAGCCGATTGGTTGAACCGGGCCCATTCAACCACCCGTCTAGGTGAAGTAAGGGTCGACATGGTGTATTGGGCAAAGGAACACTGTTCCTGGAACCAGTGCCCTCAACCACCAGACTCCCGTCCTCCACCGACACAGGGGCGCAACCCACGGCAAACGGGTTGGTGGACCAAATATACCCCCGGGTCCACAACGGGGGGTTGAAGAGCGCTTAGCGTTACCCAGCACCCACCACGAGGAGGTGGCTCTTCACGGGTGCCACCTCTCAAGGAAGTGTTGCCAGAAGTTGAAGTTGAAGCAGCTAATTTCTTTGCTTCTGAAAAAAAGATATTCTTCTCCGTTTTGATACGCTGAGCAGACATTTCAAATTGCCAAACCGGACATTCTTTTGAGGAGACCATGTGCGGACCAGAACAATTCACACATTTTGGTTCAGATGAACATGTAGTAGAGTCATGATCGTCGCCACCACAACGATAACAAGCAGCACGATTTCTACATGTGTTCTGTCCATGCCCAAACCTCTGGCAATTAAAGCACCTGAGAGGATTAGGGACATATAGGTCAATTTTCATTGAAAAACATCCGACTTTAATAGATTGGGGCAGCTTTGGAATATCAAAAGTCAGTAAATAAAGTTGAAACGCTTTGCCTCAACTACTCCCTGCATTCGTAACTGACTTACGATGTCATCGGTGGAGAGATCAGCAAGACTTCTGTCTCTGTCACGAAGAATACCTTTGCTTAAGTTCAGTGTTTTGTGTGGATAACATTTGACAGGAACATTTGCAAAGGATTTTGCTTCCATGAGATTATCAGCTTGATCCCTCTTCACATATTCTATTAGAAGTGAGACTGATCTTGTTTTAGTCACATTTTGAACATTTCCAGCAATACCCTAGATAGCTTTTCCCAACAGAAAAGGAGAACAAGAAGTCAACTTTTTCTCACTCGATTCTGCAATAATGAAGCGAGGCAAGGTTTCACATTCAGAATAACACAATCTCGTAATCGTGTCTTCCTCATCATCAGAGTCATCTGCATGATAAAGTTTTTGTTTTTGGGGTTTTTGGTTAGCCATGGTAGTATATTTGTTTTTCACCCTCTTGGATCCCCACCCACCATGGAGTGTCAACCAGGACGATGCCTAATGCTATGCTCCAACTGGCGGCACCAAAGATACCAAGAGGGTATACTCAAGCAGTAGCATTACAGAGAATGTACCACCGCCTTCTGGGCATAAACTCTAGGCAGCTTAGAAATAAAAACCTTTTGAAATCAAGTTCAGCTTGATAAACAAACTGGGCCAAGACCTAAAATGAACAACAATTCTGAAATATATATTTAGACATACAAAATTATACTCAGGGCTTGGCATGACCAGCTGATTGATTGAACCAGGCCCATTCAACCACCCGTCTAGGTGGCCGAAGTGTGTGTGTTGGGCAAAGGAACACTGTTCCTGGAAACAGTGCCCTCAACCACCAGAATACCGTCCTCCACCGACACAGGTAAAGGAACGGAGGATCTACACCTTTTAACAAGTATTTGTGAGTATAACGCGCATGGCCAATGCGACATCGTCGCATAATGACCTCCTCAAATCTAGACTGACAACCCAAGTAGGTGTAACCGATATAGGGTTTTATTTCATGTAACTTATTGATACCTACTTGAGTGTCCAACTTCTTCTGCATCAGATCACGGATGTAAGTTCTAATGCTAGCTTTGAAATTGGAGTATGGAATAAGAAGTGGTGTCACAGATTTGTTGACTGCTGCCTTAGCGGCAAGATCAGCCAATTTGTTTCCAGAAATACCAACATTGCTGGGTAACCAACAAAAAAAACGATGTCGCATTAGCCAGTAGTAAGCTCATTATACAATTCAATAATTTTTATTAAAAGTGGATGTTTACAACAAAGATTTTTAATAGCCGGAAGGCACGAAACAAAATCGGAACAGTTATGTATTGTTGTTGAATTATCCATCATAAGGGATAAATACTTCAATGTGAAAACAGTTAAGGATCTTTTTAACACTGTTACTTTTCATTTAATTATTGTTTTTTTTAAAGAAATTGATTTAATAGGTGAACTATAAATAATATGATCTGTAGATGATTGGTACTTTAGATTAGTAACTTAGATTGTAGTGGCTGTACCATCAAAGGGGGTTAAAGTATTGTAAAATTATTTTCCTCCTGAGAGGGTACGTAAGTCCCAAAATTTTCAAAGTCATTTTAAATATACCAGAAGTGTAAACGTAGTATTCTTGTTATTTTAATTTTGGCTCACATTTCTTTACAATCGCCAACAGCTGAAGAGACGGTGTAAATCCAGCTAGGGTCCATGCAGGTAGCAAAGGTACTGTCAGTCCCCATGGTCCCTAGTATGGTGATCTACCTTCAGTTGTTGATGATCGATAGCCCGTCTTTTATACTGTATTGTCTTCTTTAATTGGAATGTTTTAGCTTAGCTCGTTAGTTTTATAGTCATAGCTGTGATTCTCTAGTATTTTTACTGTCCATCGTCGACAGGTTTTAATCTTCAAAGTATTTTCACATTTTATTGTATAAATTGTTTTCGTCACGATATGGCTGTGCTATTGCCGATGTGACGTTAGATATTAACTCACTCACTCACTCACTCTTTTTACAAATATGTATCAACATTTATGTAGTAATTCTATTTCTTTTAAAAATTCAATGATTAAATGATAATGATTAACATTAAAAAGATCCTTCACTGTTTTGACATTCAAATATTTATCCCTTGTGATGGTCAAATCTGTACAGTCAAGCAGGACATGCTTGATCGTGATTCTCTCTTCACAAGGGATGCAAAACGGTGGACCCTCACCCTTTAACATGTACTCATGATTATATCTAGTATGGCCAATACAACATCGTCGCATAATGACCTCTTCAAATCTGTACTGACAACCCAAGTAGGTGTAACCGATATAGGGTTTTATTCCATGTAATTTATTGATACCAACTTGGGCATCCCACTTCTTCTGCATCAGATCACGGATGTAGGTTCTATTGCTAGCTTTGTAATCAGAGTATGGAAGTGAATGAATGAGTTAAAATTTATCGTGACATCGGCAATAATTCATTTTATACATAGTAATTAATCCTGAACTGTAAAAACCTGTCAACGAAGGGCAGTAAAATAACTAGATTATCACAGATTCGAATTTAAAACTAATAATTAAATCTAAAACAGTTTAACTATAGATAATGTTTAGCAATGTTAGATAATCTAGCCACAAATTAAACGAACATATATTCTACGATTAAAATGGTAGTAGGTTTAGATTTACTTTGAATGGTTTGGGACTTACGTACCCTCTCAGGAGGACCACAATTTTACAGTGCTTTAACCCCCTTTGAGGGTACAGCCACTGACAATTTAAGTTACTATTTTAAACTACCAATCATTAAAATACATCTATCTACAGAACATAGTAATCAAAAACGAAGAATTAAATGAAATGAACAGTATTTTAAAGATCCTTAACAGTTTTAACATTGAAATATTTATCCCTTACGATTGAGAATTCAAGACAGTCAAGCAGGATATGCTTGACTGTGACTCTTTCATCACAAGGGATGCAAAACGGAAGATCTTCGCCTTTTAACAGATCTTGTGAGTATAACGCGTATGGCCAATGCGACATCGTCGCATAATGACATTATGAAAAAGATCCGTCATACCAATCTTTAAAATACATCTATCTACAGAACATATTAATCAAAAACGAAGAATTAAATGAAAATGAACAGTATTTTAAAGATCCTTAACAGTTTTAACTTTGAAATAGTTATCCCTTGTGATGGAATATTCAATGCAGTCAAGCAAGACATGCTTGACTTTTCATCACAAGGGATGCAAAACGGAGGATCTTCGCCTTTCAATAAATATTCATGAGTATATCTAGTATGGCCAATACGACTTCGCCACATAATGACCTCTTCAAATCTAGACTGACAACCCAAGTAGGTATAACTAATATAGGGTTTTATTTCAGGTAATTTATTACTACCTACTTTATTGTCCCACTTCTTCTGCATCAGATCACGGATGTAAGTTTTAATGCTAGCTTTGAAATCGGAGTATGGAATAAGAAGATTTATTGAGTGCTCCCTTAGCAGCAAGATCAGCCATGATGTTCCAGAAATGCGAACGTGACTGGGTAACCAACAAAAGACGATGTGGTATTGGCCAGTAAAAAGACCATTATATAATTCAATAACTTTTATTAAAAGTGAATGTTTAGCAGAAAGATTTTTAAGAGCCTGAAGGCAAGAACGAGAGTCTGCAAAGATTATGGTTTTTTTTATATTTGGGGTGTCTATTTATGTATTTTAAGGCTGTTAATATGGCGTTAGCTTCTGCTGTTGTCAGGCAATCGAGAAGAAATTGTTCTGGATCCAGTGACAGTGGCACAAGCAACTGCGCCACGATCCTTGGATCCATCTGTACATAAGGATTTATATGGACTATATTTATTTCTTAATCGATTAAATTCTTGTTTATATTGTAAGTCATTAGTTTCTGATTTTTTAATGTAGTTCTTGTCAGGTTGACTTGTGGCCTAACCAATTGCCAAGGAGGAGAAGAAAGAGGACGGGAAGGAGATACATTGTCTGGCTCAATGCCAGCAGCAGAAAGGAAAGGTTTGACTCTTAGTCCCAGAGGCTGAACAAGAGAAGACTTTTCGTTGTACAGATCTTCATAGAGAGGATTCAAAACACAGTTAAAGCCAGGGTTTGACTCGTTAGAATATAGTTTTGTGAGGATAATTTAATACGCCGCTGTGTAAGAGATGGTTCATCTGCCTCGACGTAGAGACTGTCAACGGGAGAAGTTCTAAAGGACCCAAGGCAAAGTCTCAGACCTTGGCGGTGGATATAGTCTAATAGTGTCAGGTTGCTTTTGCAGGCTGCACTATATGTCATGGAGCCGTAATCTAGTTTCGAACGGATAAGTGATCTGTATAAGTGAAGCAGGGTAGTTTGATCCCCTCCCCACTTTGAATTTGAAACAACTTTCAACAAGTCGAGTGCCATTTAGCCTTAAGAGATTTAATATGCGGCAAAAACGTCAAATGGGAGTCGAAAATAAGACCCAGAATCTTGACCTCCTTCATAACTTTGATAGGTGTGCCGTTTAAAAATATTTCAGGGTCTTTATGTGGTTTGTATTTATGGCAAAAATGTATGCAATTAGTTTTGGACTTAGAAACCACATTGTATATCTGTTATTAGGTTATTGGTTTCCAAGTACCAAACAAGTCGATTATTTATCATGTGTTCCATGGTCTTGCAAACAAAGCTAGTTAGTGAAATGGGCCTGTAATTGGAAGGATCAGTATGATCACGTCCAGGTTTAGGGATGGGAACAATTACAGCATCACGCCAGGACGAAGGAAAATTTTAAGACGTCCAAACATCATCAAAAATGTTTAATAGGGTCTCTAAACATGATTCTGGTAAGTGCTTCAGGAGTTGATAATGTACGTGAAATTGATAGTTTTCTTTTCTTGTTGATTTTTATATTTTTGGAATTGAGGTACATAATTCGACGAGGAAGAGTGTCTGGCCAAGGTATCTCCAAGTTTATTTGCAATATCGGATTTACTAGTTAATAACTCGTTTCCGTCTTTAAGATGCCTAATACTAGATTTAGAGCCCTTGCCTTTGATTTTCTGTGTCATGTTCCATACTTTGGATATCGGCGTTCGTGAATTTATTTTTGATACATAATTTCGCCAGGATTGACGTTTATTTTGTTTGAAGCTACGCCGTGCGTTAGCATTTAAAATTTTAAATGTATTCAAATTATGGACCATAGGATGCCGACAGAAATAATTCTCAGCTTTCTTCCGTGCCTTCCTAGCCTGTGTGCACTCATTGTTGAACCATGATTTTCGTATGTGTGGAATTGCAGAGGATTTGGGGATACACTCATCAGCAATGTTAATAAGTTCATCAGAGAAATCCTTCATAGGATCAGTACATTCTATAAAGAGTTCAGGTTTAAGTCTGCTACAACACAGAGCTTGATACAAAGGCCAGTTAGCCTTTTTTAAAGTTCCATGTTGAATATGGTGTAATATCAGATGGGTTTACAGGTTTTAGTATAGTAGGAAAATGGTCACTTCCACAGAGGTCATCGTGAACTGACCATTCAAATTCATTCAGTAGGTTTGAATCCGTGATTGATAAATCAAGCGCCGAATAAGTTCCAGTGCCAAGATGTAAATAGGTGTTGGAACCGTCATTTTATATGCATAAATCATTATCTGAACAGAACTCTTCTAACAGTTCACCTTTAGCATTAGTAGTTGTACCACCCCAAAGTGGGTTGTGACCATTTAAGTCCCCCATAATAATACAGGGTTTTGGCAGTTGCTTATATATAGTTTGAAGATCAGTCTTCTGAATGACTGAAGATGGTGAGATATACAAAGAGCATAATGTAAATGCAACGTGTAAAAGTGAGTCGCACTGCAACTGCTTGAAGATTAGAAGTGAGTGTAATAGGGCTATGGATAACATTCTGTTTGACTAGGATTGAAGAACCTCCAGTGGCCCTGTCACCCGGAGGTGAGAAATAATGATAAGCATTGAAATGACGTAGGTCAAAAGGATCTGCCTGCTTTAAATAAGTCTCCTGCAAACAGAATGCTGACGGCATACAATCCTGGACTAATAACAGTAATTCATTATAATTATGCCTTAGTCCTCTGCAATTCCACTGTACAATATTATTGGAATAAACTATCTTTTCGGCGGATTTATTGGGGATCTACCCCACACTGTTTTGGAGGGCGACAAGCTGTGTGCCCTATATTGGATGTTTTCGGACACGTCCATGTCCTCAAGTGATCCATATTTGTTGTAAAGTTTAATTTTATTTTCAGACCCTTTTGGGGCTCTGCAACTTTGTTTTTTTTAATAATCAGGCTTAGGTTTATTCTTGCCTTTAGTAATTTGATGGACATTAGATAGCGATTGAGACTTTGTGGTTGACTGAGGATCAGGATTCAGGATCAGGAGCTTGCTCTGATTGAGTTTGAGACATGCCAAAAAGTGGCTCCGCTGTTTGAGTCGATATTGCACTTGAAAAAATCTGAGGAGAATCGGTTTTTACCCAAGTCAAATTTGTTTGGCAGCTGGAAGATGATTTAGGTATTTTAGGAGTTGCCTCAGATGGTTTTCTGGTTTTTGAAGCATACTAGTATGTCACTTGTTGGTCGCATCTTTGTACAAGTTGTTTCGCTTCGGCAAAACTAATATTCTGAGTAAATTTGATCCTGTTTATTTCCATCTGATGTCTCCAAATCGGACACTCTTTAGAGAAAAGAGGATGGTCTCCCGAACAATTGGTGCATTTTGGTGGGCACTGTCACAATCTTTTCTGTTGTGTGTGTTTTCTCACCACAGTGAGCACACAACAGACAATGTGCAGGTATTGACACCATGACCATACTTCTGGCACTTGAAGCATCTCAGTGGATTTGGTATGTATGTATCCACTTTGATGTGACAGTAACCAGCCTTTATTGACTTTGGAGCAGTTGGAGTAGAGAAAGAGAACAGATACGTGTTGGTTAGATGGGTTTCATTATTTTTCCGGGTTGTGAAGCGTTTAACATATATAACACCTTGTTCTTTCATCTTGGAAACAATATCTATTTCCAGCATGTCAGTAAAAAGTCTATCCCGGTCTCTTACTATGCCCTTGCTGGTGTTAAGCATTCGGTGGGCAGAGACTGATACGGGAATACCGACAAATGAGTCAGTTGACAGGAGGTTGGTAACCTGTTGCTTTCTACTACATTCAACTAGAAGTGCACCTGTCCGGAAACGTTTAATGTTTTTAACATCTCCTGCAATGCCTTGTATGCCTTTTGATACAGCAAAAGGGTTCAGCTTTAAAGGTGTTTTGTCAACGGTCTCAATCACAATGAAACGCGACCAGTAGTCAATGGATGTGGGCAGTCTTTGGTCGTTAACATCAGGATCAGTGTCCAGTGGACGTTTCTTTTTTTGTAATGGGGGTTTCGTAAGCCATAGTTATTGTTGAATGGTTCGTCATCCGAGCTCCCCACCCTCCACGGAGTATCACAAGGACAATGCCAAAAACAGGCAGGTTTCCAGCCTGCAGCACCAAGGATACCCGGATGATATACGCGAGCAGAATAATACGAAAGTAAATATTCCACCTGATTGGCCCATGAGCCACCGCCTTCTGGGCATACGACTCTAGGCAAAAACATGAAAGTGTGTATTTGAAATTCTAAAGTTCTAAAAATTTGCCAAGACTTAAAAATAGTAGGCTACAATTTTCAAAATTGTGTACAACATTACATAATGTGTGCTCAGGGCTTGGCGTGATCAGCCGATTTGTTGAACCGGGCCTATTCAACCACCCGTCTAGGTGAAGTTAGGGCCAAAGTGGTGTGTTGGGCAAAGGAACACTGTTCTTGGAACCAGTGCCCTCAACCACCAGAATCCCTTCCTCCACCGACACAGGGGCGCAACCCACGGCAAACAGGTTGGTGGAGCAAATATACCCCCGGGTCCACAACGGAGGGTCGAAGAGCGCTTAGCGTTACCCAGCACCCACCACGAGGAGGTGGTTCTTCACGGGTGCCTAAAGACATATAGAATTCAGCGGTTAACATCACCAGATTGGCCCATGAGCCACCGCCTTCTGGCATAGGAATCTAGGCAACTTAATATGATCAATATTGTTTTACACAATACATTAAAATACCCAAGACCAAATGATAGTTTGAATGTGCAAATATAATCACCATGCACAGGGCTTGGTGTGACCACCCGTCTAGGTGAAGTCTGGGGCGAAGTGGTGTGTTGGGCAAAAGGAACCCTGTTTCTGGAACCAGTGCCCTCAACCGCCAGACACCCGTCCTCCACCGACACAGGGGCGCAACCCACGGCAAACAGGTTAGTGGACCAAATGTGCCCCCGGGTCCACACGGGAGGTTGAAGAGCGCTTAGCTCAAGGAGGTGGTTCTTCATGGGTGCCTAATTAGAATATGGAATAAGAAGGGGTGTCACAGACTTGTTGAGTGCTGCCTTAGCAGCAAGATCGGCCATTGTGTTCCCAGAAATGCCAACATGGCTGGGTAACCAACAAAAGACTATGTCGCATTGGCCAGTAGCAAGATCATTATACAATTCAATAATTTCCACTAGAAGTGGATGTCCACATTGCAGATTTACTCCCGTGGAGGTCCGGGTTATTATATTGATCTTCAGTAAACCATGTTTGTCGAAAGAGGCGACTAACGGGATAGGGTGGTCAGGCTCGCTGACTTGGTTGACTCATGTCATTCGTTCCCAATTGACCAGATCGATGCTCATGCTGTTGATCACTGGATTGTCTGGTCCAGACTCGATTATTTACAGACCGCCGCCATATAGCTGGAATATTGATGAGTCCAGCGTAAAACTAAACTCACTCGCGCACTCAGTGCAGATTAGAGAGGTCATTATGCGACGATGTCGCAATGGCCACTCAAAATCCACTCACGAATATATCTTAAAAGGTGAAGATCCTCCTTTTTTGTACCCCTTGAGATAAAAGAATCAGTTAAGCATGCCCTGCTTGAATGTATTGATTTTTCCATTACAAGGAATCGATGTTTCAATGTCAAAACAGCTAAGGATCTTTTTAACGTTATTTATCACATAAGTATTATATATTTAAAGGAAATAGAATTGTTACATACATGATTTGTAAATAGATCAATATATTTTCATTGGCAGTTTAATTGAGCAACTGAGATTGTGAGTGGCTGTATCCTCACAAGGGGTTGAAGCATTGTTAGTTGATTGTCCTCCGGGGTGGGGTGGTGTGGTGAATATTTTAAGTTATGGCTAAATTGTGCTAAAGTGCTCAAATCCCTAGCATGGTGATCTACCCTCAGTTTCTGGTGATATCAAGCCCGTTTTATAATGAATTGTCTGTACTATTTGTGTTAATTTCAATTATCTAACTGCGATCGACTTGTTAGTTTCCTTTGTCGTCAGGTTCTATTTTATAATTTTAATTGCGTTTATCGTTAATTTATAACTTTTTAATTCACAATATGCTGGAAATAATGCCGATGTGACTACAAATCTTAATTCACTAACTCACATCGTGCCATGTCACTCGTGGCAACTGACATCTCCCTACAGGTCAAGGCTTGTATTTGTACATTGGACACGTGTCGATGGATGAGATGCCTGGAGACTCATGGTGGAAAGACTGTCTGTGTCAAAGGTACTTACCATGATTTGTTGTTAGAAAGATTAACCCTTTTTTAAATATTGCTTATTTTCAAATACATTTTCGATTTAGATATTATGAATGCATTTGAGTGTTGTTTTCAATGTATTTGTATCCTTATTTAACAAACTGCAAAACATGTCCAGGCACACTGATAGGGTGCAAGGGGACGAACGTCCCTTAGGTTTCATTGGGTATATTTTCTACGGAAAAGTGGCATCCGAATTCATGCTAATCCCTCTGTTTAAGTATAAACAAAAACATAAACATAAAACATAAACATTTTGGAAAGTTTCCAAAATTTAACACTTTACCTAAAGTCTCTAACCAACCACTATTTTGTTTGTTTCGTGTTGTTTTCACACAAGGCGAAAGCTCCCGACATCGACTCAAGTGGAATAACTCTCAAACAGCTACTGCAACCTTGCATACCACAATTTCTCAAGCGGCTCAGCAATAAATGTCAAAAGATTTTGTATATGTTTTGCACCTTGGGGCATAATTGGTTAACATGTTAAAAGTCTAAAACTGAAAATTGTGTCATGCTTCTATTCTTTCTTTCAGATGTACATCATCAAGCACATAACCAGGCTTTTGCCAACACTACTCTTATTGACGCCTGCTGGCTGGGAGACTTGCAACAAGTTAAATACATATTGTGTCAAGATCCTGCAAACATCAATTCAAGAGGCCAATCTGATAGGACACCAGCAATGATAGCGGCAGGGGCAGGAAACAGAGCATTACTGGAACTACTTGTGGAGAAAGGTGCAAATTTGTCCCTACTGGATGGTGAGGATAACAATATCTTACACGTTGCCTGTATGGAGGGAAACTTGGAGATAGTGAAGTACATCCACTCACAGAACATCATTGACATTGACAGTAGGGGAGGGAACGGGACAACGCCATTGATGTCAGCAGCACTGTTTGGGAAGAAGGAAGTGTTCCGTTTCCTTTTGGAAACAGGAGCTGATATGTCACAAGAGGATGATGATGGTGAAAATACCCTCCATGTATCCTGCAAAGGGGGAAATGTAGATATAGTGAAACATGTCCTCACGCGTAAAGTTGTGTACATAAACAGTACAGATAACAATGACATTACACCTTTGATGTTGGCAGCAGGTTATGGGAACCAAGTTGTGTTTCACTTGCTGATAGAGAGAGGAGCTGATACCTCAGCAAGGGATGATACAGATAGAACTATCCTTCATTGGGCCTGTCGAGGAGGAAACGTGAAGATAGTAAATGGTATCCTGACACAAAACATTGTCGACATTAACAGCAACGATAGAAATGAGATGACACCATTGTTGTTAGCAGCATACCATGGCAAAAGAGAAGTGCTTGGGTTATTAATAGAACAGGGTGCTAATACTTTAGCAGTCGATCATGAAAGTAGAAACAGTCTCCATCATTCCTGCACTGGAGGACAAGTGGATACAGTGAAGTATGTCCTGAATCAAAGCATCGTGGATATAAATAGTAAAGATGATGAAGAAATGACTCCAGTGATGCTTGCAGCATATCATGGGAAAAGAGAAGTATTTGACATTCTTGTGAAACAAGGAGCTGATCTGTCAGTAGTTGACGAGGATGGTGACAACATCCTTCATGTGGCCTGTCGAGGAGGAAATGTTAAGATAGTGAATTACATCCTGATGCAAAACATTGTGGATATAAATAGTAAAGATGATGAAGAAATGACTCCAGTGATGCTGGCAGCATCTCATGGGAAAAGAGAAGTATTTGACATACTTGTGATAAAAGGAGCTGATCTGTCAGTAGTTGACAAGGATGGTGACAACATCCTTCATGTGGCCTGTCGAGGAGGAAATGTTAAGATAGTGAATTACATCCTGATGCAAAACATTGTGGATATAAATAGTAAAGATGATGAAGAAATGACTCCAGTGATGCTGGCAGCATATCATGGGAAAAGAGAAGTATTTGGCATTCTTGTGAAACAAGGAGCTGATCTGTCAGTAGTTGACGAGGATGGTGACAACATCCTTCATGTGGCCTGTCGAGGAGGAAATGTTAAGATAGTGAATTACATCCTGATGCAAAACATTGTGGATATAAATAGTATAGATGATAAAGAAATGACACCAGTGATGCTGGCAGCATTTCATGGGAAAAGAGAAGTATTTGACATACTTGTGATAAAAGGAGCTGATCTGTCAGTAGTTGACAGGGATGGTGACAACATCCTTCATGTGGCCTGTCGAGGAGGAAATGTTAAGATAGTGAATTACATCCTGATGCAAAACATTGTGGATATAAATAGTAAATATGATGAAGAAATGACTCCAGTGGACTCCAGTGATGCTGCATATCATGGGAAAAGAGAAGTATTTGACATTCTTGTGATAAAAGGAGCTGATCTGTCAGTAGTTGACAAGGATGGTGACAACATCCTTCATGTGGCCTGTCGAGGAGGAAATGTTAAGATAGTGAATTACATCCTGATGCAAAACATTGTGGATATAAATAGTAAAGATGATGAAGAAATGACTCCAGTGATGCTGGCAGCATATCATGGGAAAAGAGAAGTATTTGACATACTTGTGAAAAAAGGAGCTGATCTGTCAGTAGTTGACGAGGATGGTGACAACATCCTTCATTTGGCCTGTTTTGGGGAAAATGCGGAGATAGTGAAGCATGTCCTCGGGCTACATATTGTGGACATAAACTGTAAAGGATCTAGCGGGATGACACCACTGCTGTTAGCAGCAGAATACAGTACATGGGATGTGTTTGAATTGCTACTAGAGAGCGGAGCGGATCCTTCAGTAGTAAATATCGATGGTGACAACGTCCTTCACGTGGCCTGTGCAGTAGGAGATCAGGACATTGTGAAATATCTGCTGTCACAGAGCATTGTAGATATAACCACAAAGAATAGTCAGGGATTGAATGCAGCCGCGATAGCGAGGGAAAATGGTTACTTATCAATAACAAAGTTACTGTTACAAGCCTCCCAGTCATTGCATGAGTGAATGAATGATAATGTGAAGTCACATCGGCAGCATATCAGCCATATGAAGCATATGAAGGCTATATATTATATTAACACATACAATCCTAACCGGTATGGCTGATGTGCTTGAGTGACTTTAAACAATGACTACTAATTGTAACCAGTCATAATTACGTGTGACTTGAGATACCTGTAATGAGGAAGTGACCTGTATTGGGGTAATGTGTAGTGTCAACACTTCCGCTATTGTTACATAATTTGCCGATGAATAAGTTCAATGGATATCAATTAGTGTCATGGAAATTAGTGTTCATTTGTCAATTAACTTGATGAGATATGTCTGAATTGTTGTTAGATTCTGTATTGTTATGATAATTGCTAACCTGAAGACAATAAAGGCGACAAGAGATTTACGTTTTCTGTCTTTTATTAAGTTCTCAGAAGTAGAGGCACCCGTGATGAGCCACCTCCTTGTGGTGGGTGCTGGGTAACCCTAAGCGCTTTTCAACCCCCCGTGTGGACCCGGGGGAACATTTAGTCCACCAACCCGTTTGCCGTGGGTTGCGCCGCTGTGTCGGTGGAGGACGGGTGTCTGGTGGTTGAGGGCACTGGGAGCCTTGAACCGTGTTCCTTTTGCCCAACACACCACTTTGGCCCTTACTTCACCTAGACGGGTGGTAGAACTGGCCCGGTTCTATCAATCGGCTGCTCACGCCAAGCCCTGTGCATGGTGATTATATTTGCACTTAAAATTATCATTGGGCTTTGGTTATTTTGATTATCAGTATACAAATAATTATTACATTTAATTACCTAGAGTCCTATGCCACAAGGCGGTGGCTCATGGGCCAATCTGGTGATAATGACCTCCAAATGATGTATGTCTTCGGTTTCTTGTCATGGGCCGAGCCAGCCGGTCATTAAATTGGTAGATAAATGCAGCCGTTTGTGTCGTTTACTCTGGAGTATATGGTGCCCTGTATCCCTGGTGTCAGCATCTTGGATACCCGGTGCTATCTGATACTGTCCTTGTTGACAGTCCGTGGTGGGTGAGGAGCAGGGGTGCTGAATCACTTTCCTTTCACCATGTCTCAAACGCAAGCTGGTTCATCTAGAAATGATAAAAATAGGCGTCTAAGTGAAAAAGATCACTCTATTGAAAATTCTGCAAACGTCGAATCATGGGCTCGTTTCCTGGTTATTGAAGCTACGGATTTTTTTCCGATTAAGCTAAACCTATTTGCTATTTCGAAAGCGATCTCGGGTATTTGTGGCGAATTTAGAAATGTTACTCGTCTCCGTACTGGTTAACTGGTGGAATGTGCACGGAGACAGCAATCTCTCAATTTGTTATCAATTAAAACATTTGCAAATGTTGATGGTTGCTGTGTCTGTGCACAGAACTCTAAATACTTGTCGTGGTATCATACGTGACAGGGCCCGCTGTCTGTATGAAATGAGTGAAGAGGACATTGCTGAAGAGCTTGTAGACCAAGGTGTTACGGCCGTGAAACGTTTCACAATCAAGAAAGAGGGCATTGTAACAAAGACAAACACGCATCTCTTGACTTTTTCACTCCCACAGTCGATCAAGGCAGGATATTTTAACACCGGGGTGGATGTGTATGTCCCAACTCCACTCCGGTGTTATAAGTGTCAACATTTCGGTCACTGGTCACACTCATGTCGAAACTCTGCAGTGTGTCATCTCTGTGGAGACCGCCATGAGGGTACCGACTGTGACAGAGACTACAAATGTGCAAACTGTGACGGTCCGCATTCTGCTTCGTCCAAGTCCTGCCCTGTGTATCAGAGGGAAGCAAAAATCACGAAAATAAAGTGTGAAAAGAACATTTCTTATCTTGATGTGAAAAAAATCGTCATTAGTCAGTCCTCAACTTCTCTGAATGTTACGTATTCCGCTGCAGTCACCCGCACTGAAGCAATGTCCTCTACTGCTTGTCAGACTGAGTGAGTGAGTTATTATTTAACGTCACATCGGCAATATTTCAGCCATACAACAAAAAGTGAAATGAGAACATTTGACATTGAAATGGTATATATGTACGTTATAAAAACCTGTCGACGAAGGACAGTAAAACAACTAGAATATCACAATTACAACTAAAACTAGTGTGGAGTGTTAAAACTAATAGCACTATTTGGACAATACAATATAAAAACAGGCTATAGATCGCCAACACCAGAAGGTAGATCACCGTATTAGGGACCATTGGGACTTACAGTACCTTTGTTCCCTGCATGGACCCTAGCTGGATTTACACCATCCCTTCAGCTGTTGGCGATTGTAAGAAATGTTAGCCAAAATTAAAATAACAAGCATACTAGGTTTAAAAATCCTGGTAAGTTGAAATTGACTTTGAAACTTTTGGGACTTACGTACCCTCTTAGGAGGACAATAATTTTACGATACTTCAACCCCCTCTGAGGATACAGCCACTAACAATCAAAATTGATCATCTAAACTACCAATTATAAAACCTTATCTATTTACAAAACGAATATCAAATTTCATTTAACAAATCTATTTCTTTTAAAAAACCAATGATTAAATGATAATTAACATTATTACAAAGGTCCTTTACTGTTTTGATATTGAAATATTTATCACTTATGATGGAGAATTCACCACAGTCAAGCAGGAAATGCTTGACAGTGACTCTCTCATTTAAGGGGTTCAAAACGGAGGATCTTCGCCTTTCAATACATATACATGAGTATATCTTGTGTGGCCAATACGACATCGTCGCATGATGACCTCTTCAAATCTGGACTGACAACCCAAGACGGTGTAACCAATATAGGGATTTCTTTATGCAACACCACAACGTTGACTTACTGCCTTGGCCTGAATATTCACCGGATCGTTCCCGATAGAGCATGTTTGGGGCGAGATGGATCGACGTCTACGCCGTCTTCCTCATCCGCCAGATAACGTCCTTGACCTTGCAACAGAACTTGAGAGAATCTGGCGTGACATCCCACAAGCCTTCCTTGCACGTTTGATAGGATCTATGCATCGTCGATGCACTGCTGTTCTCAATGCCGATGGTGGACATACCCTTTTATTGAGCTTGTGACATGGTCGTTTGACCCCTGTCCCGCTTGTGGACTCGTGACGTCATTGTGATTGACTTTTCAATTGAAGTTCTCCCGACTTGTTATGGTTTCATGATCCCTCCATTAAAGTTTATATGTACCTTTGACATTGTTATCGTACTTATCAACTGGGATAATATTTTGAACAATGCACAGTTTCTTTATGTGGCTAGTATATATAACCCTGGCCAGCTAGCAACATTAAAAATTTTTGTCCTAAATATCGTTCGGTCATGTTGAAACATTAAATTCTGCTGGGGAATTGGCTATTGACTGTATATAACATGACACAATTGAAACGACATTATTATTTTGAACTTGATTGGCAATGATAGGGGGAATGTTGTGCAGGTTAGCTTCACGTGGCTTTACTGACTGTAATTTGGTCAGGTGTGATGTAAATGATAGAACATGATATTCATAAAATTTTCCCCTTCACTTCTAAATGCCATTCAAAGATTTTGTTTATCAACAGTTACACCAATGATGTTTGTTAAAGTCAATTCAAGAACAAAGGTGTATCTCCATCTAGAAGAGGATACCGCTCCTATACGTAGAAGACGTGCTGGACACAAGGTAAACTCGTCTCACTGACTTCCTCCAAAATTAGTCTAATAGAGGCTTTCCACTTTGCTGAGTGCGGCGTTAAACATCAAAACAACCAACAAAGATATTTTCCAAATTATTTCATGTTTTAAATTGAGGTACTCATCTGATCTCATGCACTTAGTGGGGACCCGATTTGTTACAATATTAGGCACTGCTTTTGTCTGGGTGACATGAATCAGATCATGAAGGGCGTTTGATTGCCCTCATTGTTTCGTTGCGAGGACACAGCACCATACACACGGAAGTCATTAGTTTCTTGACTCGAGTCATTGTAGTAGTGGACTGAACGCTTGCCTAGACAAACGACGGTCGTGGTTCGATTCCGGATGGGTCTTTAACAAGGGAAAACCCTTGTCGTTACCCTACTTGGTGCTTGACAGTATAAAACAGTGGGCAGGAAAATATATATGCAGTGTTATGGGTGAACGATTAGGTCGCAGCAACAGAAAATCAATTATTTAATTACCATGAAACAGGGGTGTGTCGTACTCTGAGTTGTCAATCTGTGGGTGTACCCGAAGTAAATGTTGGGTCCATGCGTATCTAATTTTAGTTATTAATTTCCGGGTGTATCGAACCTCGGCTAACTATAGTTTACTAATATTTACGACGTCTTTGCTCCAGTTGGAAAACACCATGCGATGACATACGCACTTTTATGGAATATATCACACCAAGTCATGGATTTTACTCGCTTTTGTACCATTAATAATCTGGCAGCGTGGACATTTTGAACCATTTGCTGATTCGAGTCATCCACGAATCACGGACGACGTGCAAGAGGATAGTTAACAGAATGTGGCACGATGATGGGATCCAGTACATTCATGCCCATAGCAGTCACTCAAACTACAGTCATGTCAGGACTGATGGAAATCTGATGGTTTATACATAACGAGGGAGAACCAAAACCAAGGATGGCAGGTTGATTTGATGTATGCAAGTCAAACGGTAAGACCATGATATAAGCAATACACGTGTATCAACATTTTCGTAAAATTGATGAATAATACGTCCCGAAATGTTTCGTTTATTTTTCTCAAATACATTTTGAATTATAACACGCGTACGTATCATCAGTTACGTTTGAGCTTTTTTAAGATGATTAAATAGAGGATTAGATCCTCTCGTTGACGATCCTATTATGCAATAATCTCTCTGAGATGATTAACGTTAAATGCTGGAACGTTCAGCCAAAACAAGTGTTTTTAAATCAAAACTTAAACAAATATGTACGTTCATGTCAAAGCGGAAGTTTTGTCCCTGGTAGTGTTCAGTGATAAACGAATGATGTCGACATTTGTGTTGCAAACCAGCTATATACCCCAGTTATTGATCACAATTATTGAGAACATCCCATTGTCCATTGGAACTGTGGCCCTAGGTGAACCATCAGCTGCAGTTGATAAGTGAATAGGATCGCTGACTGTGATTCCTTGCCAATGCCACACACGCTTAAGGCCGTAGACGCAATCTCGAATCTAGGAGAGACGTGAAAATGGGATTAAAACACTTGACATGAACATCCATCATGATGCACATAACATTACCTGTTGTTTGGGAAAAATACTAAGAGCCAATTAAGGTATAATGGTCATTGTGACTTCTTGGGTATTGCTAAGATCTTAGTTCGTTATAACCATGGTTCTTTGTATGCATTTCGACTAAAAATACTAGTATACAGCAAGAGACCTGGCGGAAGGTAACGATAAACAATTCGTTTTATCCGTCAGTTCGTTATAAACGGTGTTGATATGAAGGTTGTTTGCTGCACTCCTTAAAGCGGCGTAAAACCCTCTCGATAAGGCTTGTGTCAACTAGTGGTGGTCCGATTAATTGAAATAATCGAAGATTGGTCGCAGTGACTAAACGACCAAGCAATCGATCATGTTTTCTCATAATCGAATACAAACAACACCTTTTGCATTAACAATTTTTTTCACAAAGTTGGTTTTGTCTGTTACATTTCATGAGCACTACAAGCTCGGTCCAAGTCATGATTGAATTTATCTTAAAGACTCCAAGATGTTCCTAACATACTAGTCATCCTTTAAATATGTGAAATGTGTTTTTTTATGTTTTTGTGCAAACAGGAAAATTTCATAAATGACGCTAACCAATTATTTTCGATGATTGATTGGTTGTAATGAACCAATCATCAATTATGAGATTTTAACCAATTCCCAACACTAGTGTCAACACCGACTGTTTGGTTGTTGTCTAACGACACATTGTGCCTAGAATTGTCTCTGCATGCGTCTGTTATGTCTGGCGTGCTATACATACCTCGAATTGTGTGTGTCGTTATCTGTGACCCAAGTGCTGAATATGAATAGAATTGTCTCTACATATGTCTGTGTTGATGTGCCTGACGCACGTGCGGTACATCACTCGCTTTGTTTCTACATGTGTCTGTGTTGATGTGCCTGACGCACGTGCTGTACATGACTCGCTTTGTTTCTACATGTGTCTGTGTTGATGTGCCTGACGCACGTGCTGTACATGACTCAATTTGTCTCTACATGTGTCTGTGTTGATGTGCCTGACGCACGTGCTGTACATGACTCGCTTTGTTTCTACATGTGTCTGTGTCGATGTGTCTGACGCACGTGCTGTACATGACTCGCTTTGTTTCTACATGTGTCTGTGTTTATGTGCCTGACGCACGTACTGTACATGACTCGCTTTGTCTCTACATGTGTCTGTGTTGATGTCCCTGACGCACGTGCTGTACTTGACTCAATTTGTCTCTACATGTGTCTGTGTAATGTCTCACGTGCTGTACATGCCTAGATTTAAATCATGCCATGCCGCACGTATTGAACTTGCCTAGAATTGAATCATGCCGTGCCGCACGTGTTGAACATGCCTAGAATTGAATCATGCCATGCCGCACGTGTTGAACATGCCTAGAATTGAATCATGCTATGTTGCACGTGTTGAACATGCCTAGAATTGAATCATGCTATGTTGCACGTGTTGAACATCCCTAGAATTGAATCATGTCATGTCGCACGTGCTGAACGTGCTTAGAATTGTCCCTACATGTGTCTGTGTGGATGTGCGTGTCGCACGTGCTATACATGCCTTGGAGTACCTCTACCAGTGTCTGTGTCATATCACACGTGTTGAACATGCCTAGCATAGTATGTACATGTGTCGTTATCAGTGACCCACGCGCTGAATATAAATAGAATTGTCCCTACACGTGTCTGTGCTCATGTGCGTGAAGAACGTGCTGTACATGCCTTGGATTTCCTCTACATGTGTCGTATCTGTGACACACATGCTGTACATGACTCGCCTTGTCTCTACATGTGTCTGTGTCATGTTGCACATGCTCAACATGCTTAGAATTGTATGTACATGTGCCTATGTTCATGTGCGTGACGCACGTGCTGTACATGCCTTTGGGTTCCTCTACATGTGTCAGTGTCATGGTCACGTGCTGAGCATGCCTCGAATTGTCTCTGCATGTGTGTTTTATGTCTCACGTGCGGTACTTATACGTTTACCACTTAGTTAAGCCCACGAACACGGGAATGATGCTGCCAAACCAAGAGAAATAATAGGCTGGAACCGGGATTAGAAACTTCATTAGTACGTATCATGCTTGCACAACTGCACAGCAAACTGGGGTTCCGTAGATGACTCAGTCCCCACGCCCTCGCCCTCGTAATTCACGTGTTTTTGTCTCTCCTTTGACAAGATGTGCGTCAACTGTAAAACTATAGTCAAGCAGGACGGTGGGGCCTAGTGGTTACAGCCTTCGCTCATAAAGCAAAGGTTTGATACCCAGACTGGTTAAAAAAAAACGAAATAGACATCTTTATTTCTTCCCCCCTATATTGCTGGAATAATGTAAAACCATATTCACACTCTCGTACTTAAGCAGTCCACTTAGGTGTTGATTAGAAATCATTGGGACATGTATTACTGTATTTACAGGAATCATCGCAGTGCAAGAACAATTGCCAGACATACTACCTCGTTCTATAGTGCTGCATTTCCTCCATCCCTGTTTGGTTCTCAGACATTTCTCTCCCTTCTTGCATTGGACCCTCGGACACTGCATCCAAAGCATCTGCGATAATAAAGGGAAATGGAAATAGAAAAATGTAAAGCAATTATATAAACAAAGTTAAATATATTTTAACGACAATACCATACGTCAGTGTTGGTTGTACAAGAGAAAACAGAGGTAAAATATGTGTCATGATGGATCCCTGAAAACCAGTCATGACGTTCCCAATTACCTGTAGACCCGTGCAGATCCGGGTTAGAATTGATCTTCGTGCTCAGCCCATGCTTGTCATAAGAGGCGACTAACGGGATCGGGTGGTCAGGCTCGCTGACGTGGTCAAGCCAAGTGGTTAAAGCGTGATTCACGCCGAAACCCAGGATTAATTCCTCACATGGGTACAATATGTGAAGCCCATTTCTGGTGTCCCCAGCCGTGATATGGCTGGAATAGTGCTACAAAATTTATTTACTAACTATGACTCTATTTGTCAGTGTTTCTAAATGCCTATCAACAATGAATGAGAACGAACCACGAGGACGTCTCTGTCAACTCGACTGTTTCAGTGAGAAGTTGATATTGTGATTGGAAAACTTGGACAGACCAATCACGAGTATTTTCTAAATCTAATATAAGAAAACCTAATACTACTTTCCACAGACCGAACTGCTACTGATGTGTGAGAGTAGGAGGTTCATTTGTCAATGTCAATCCGTTCCCTCTTTTAGTTCAACTCTTTAGGGTAATATATCGCATTGTCCAAAATGAAAGTCTTGTGAAAGACTATACAAGGCAACGGTTAGAGGTATGAGACAGTTTGAAAAATCTACAATTGGTATTTCCAGGAACGAATACATATTTTCATAACAGAACAATCACACATGATATCGACAATCTCTATCACTTCAAAAATATGTTATTGATCTGAAATATTTTTACTCTGCATCGCAGATGTTGTTTGCACCACTGCAGTCGTAGACGTTGGTAACGTAATGCCATAAATTTGTCATTTAAACAATGATTTAGGTGAGAATGATTTAGAACACACTTTTTTTAAAGGGCACGTTTTAAGCCTTTCTTCCACGGGCGGTGGGGTAGTCTAGTGGTTAAAGCGTTCGCTTGTCACCCTGGAGACCCGGGTTCGATTCCCCACATGTGTGAAGACCATTTCTGGTGTCCCCCGCCGTGATATTGCTGGAATATTGCTAAAAGCTAAAACCTAAAAACTAAACTCACTAACCTTTTCACCACGGACTTCTTGAAAGCACGAAAAAAGCGTGCAAAGAAAAAATTAACGACAGGATGCTGTTTGTGTTACGGATTAAGTGTGTTAAAAGAATATTAAAATGCTGGGTCAAAGTCATGGAGTGGGGAACATCAAAACTTTATGGGCCAAAGTCATGGAGTGGGAACATCTAAACTGCTGGGCCAAAGTCATGGAGTAGTGAACATCTGAACTTTATAGGACAATGTCATGGAGTGTGGAACATCTGAACTCTATGGGCCAAAGTCATGGTGTGGGGAACATCTAAACTGCAGGGTCAATGTGATGGACCTGGGAACATGTAAAGTGTATCAAAGTCATGGAATACAGAACATCTAAACTTCTGGGCCAAAGTCATGGAGTGGGGGACATCTAAACTTCTGAGCCAAAGTGATGGAGTGGGGGACATCTAAACTTCTGGGCCAAAGTCATGGAGTGGGGCACATCTAAACTGCTGCGCCAAAGTCATGGAGGTGGGGACATCTAAACTTCTGGGCCAAAGTCATGGAGTGGGGGACATCTAAACTTCTGAGCCAAAGTCATAGAGTGGGGGACATCTAAACTGCTTGGCCAAAGTCATGGTGTGGGGACATCTAAACTGCTGCGCCAAAGTCATGGAGGGGGCGGACATCTAAACTTCTGGGCCAAAGTCATGGAGAGGGGGACATCTAAACTTCTGAACCAAAGTCATGGAGTGGGGGACATCTAAACTGCTGCGCCAAAGTCATAGAGAGGGGGGCATCTAAACTTCTGGGCCTATGTGATGGACCTGGGAACATGTAAAGTGTATCAAAGTCATGGAATACAGAACATCTAAACTTCTGGGCCAAAGTCATGGAGTGGGGCACATCTAAACTGCTGGGCCAAAGTCATGGAGGGGGGGGACATCTAAACTTCTGGGCCAAAGTCATGGAGTGGGGCACACATCTAAACTGCTGGGCCAAAGTCATGGAGGGGGGGACATCTAAACTTCTGGGGCAAAGTCATTGAGGGGGGGACATCTAAACTTCTGAGCCAAAGTCATGGAGTTGGGGACATCTAAACTTCTGAGCCAAAGTCATAGAGTGGGGGACATCTAAACTGCTGGGCCAAAGTCATGGAGTGGGGGACATCTAAACTGCTGGGCCAAAGTCATGGAGTGGGGGACATCTAAACTTCTGGGCCAAAGTCATGGAGCGGGGGACATCTAAACTTCTGAACCAAAGTCATGGAGTGGGGGACATCTAAACTGCTGCGCCAAAGTCACGGAATGGAGAACATATAAACTTTATGGGCCAAAGTCATGGAATGGGGGACATCTAAACTGCTTGGCCAAAGTCATGGTGTGGGGGACATCTAAACTGCAGGGTCAATGTGATGGACCTGGGAACACGTAAAGTGTTGGGCCAAAGCCATGGAATGGGGAACATCTAAACTGCTGGGTCAAAGTCATGGAATTGGGAAATCCTGAACTTTATGGGCCAACGTCGTGGAATTGGGAACATCTAAACTTTATGGGCCAAAGTCATGGAGTGGGGAACACCTAAACTTCTGGGTCAAAGTCATGGAATTGGGAACACCTGAACTTTATGGGCCAAAGTCATGGAGCGGGGAACATCTGAACTGCTGGGGCAAGGCCATGGAATTGGGAAC
The DNA here is from genome assembly GCF_003918875.1 of Haliotis rubra. Lineage (NCBI taxonomy): Eukaryota > Metazoa > Mollusca > Gastropoda > Lepetellida > Haliotidae > Haliotis > Haliotis rubra. The sequence goes on along the minus strand of NW_025765084.1, from coordinate 194,028 downwards.
ACCTGAACTTTAGGGGCCAAAGTCGTGGAATTGGGAACATCTAAACTTTATGGGCCAAAGTCATGGAGCGGGGAACATCTGAACTGCTGGGGCAAGGCCATGGAATTGGGAACACCTGAACTTTATGGGCCAAAGTCATGGAGCGGGAAACTTCTGAACTGCTGGGGCAAGGCCTTGGAATTGGGAACACCTGAACTTTAGGGGCCAAAGTCATGGAGTGGGGGACATCTGAACTTTATGTATCAAAGTCATGGAATACAGAACATCTAAACTTCTGGGTCAAAGTCATGGTGTGGGGAACATTTGAACTTTATGGGCCGAAGTCATGGAATGGAGAACATATAAACTTTATGGGCCAAAGCCATGGAATGGGGAACATCTAAACTTTATGGGCCAAAGTCATGGAGTGGGGAACACCTAAACTACTGGGCCAAAGTCATGGAGTGGGGACCATCTAAACTGCTGGGCCAACGTCATGGAATGGGTAACATCTGAACTGCTGTGTCAAAGCATGGAGTGGGGAACACCTAACAAAGTGACATTGACAAAGCAATTCTGATGTTTCCCAACATCAGGCCATTTACCAGGATGTTGTGATATCCCGCATAACACGACTTTCAACCAGTATGGTAATATCACACACCACCAGGGACTGGTGACCATGTCGAAAAGGGCTAAATGTTAATTCAACCTACCTCTGAAGCTAATATGTGTCGGAATCGACGATCCGTACGTACTGGGTCATGAACCAGTCGACAGTTCAAGGTGTCCTTGGTAAAAGTGTACGCATTGCAACATGCTGTCTCCTTACAAAGATCGGCACACATTTCAATTCCAATTTGATGTTCCCAGTATAGTTTGCGAAAGGCCTTGCAAGCATCATGACTGGCCGGCTGTCTTTGTATCGAACTAGTGCCGGAAACTGTTTTAGGAGAATTACCGCTTTCTGAATGTTTTAGAAATATCAAAGAAAGTAGACCAAAGCAGAGAAAATATGCAACCTCCATCGCGGATCAGCTTGTTTCTCAATGTAATATGAATCGTACTGCGGTTAGCGGGGGCATCTCAATATTCATAACATATTCAACAGCTATCCGGGGGCATCACAAAATTCATAACATGTTCAACAGTGAGTGTGTGAGTTAAAATTTTAAGTCACATCGGCAGTATTTCAGCCATATCGTGACTATGGAAGTTGTAAATTTGCACATTTATACATCAAATAAAAACAAACGTATATACTTACCTGTCTGCGAAGAACAGTAAAGTAACTAGTCAATCACAGATGTACACTTAAAACTAACACATAACCATAAAACACATCGAACTTTAACGGTAAAATATAAAAATGGGCTACAGATTGCCAACAACTGAAGGTAGATCGCCGCAGATGTTCAACAGCTATCTGGCGGTATCTCAAATAACTATATACTATATTCAAGAGCTATCCGATGGCATCTAAAAGTTCATAACACATTCAACAGCTATCCGGGGACATCTCAAAGTTCATAACACATTCAACAGCTATCCGGGGACATCTCAAAGTTCATAAGACATTCAACAGCTATCAGGGGACATCTCAAGGTTCATAACACATTAAACAGCTATCCGGGGACATCTCAAAGTTCATAACACATTCAACAGCTATCAGGGGACATCTCAAAGTTCATAAGACATTCAACAGCTATCAGGGGACATCTCAAGGTTCATAACACATTAAACAGCTATCCGGGGACATCTCAAAGTTCATAACACATTCAACAGCTATCAGGGGACATCTCAAAGTTCATAACACATTCAACGGCTATCCGGGGGCATCTCAAAGTTCATAAGACATTCAACAGCTATCCGGGAACATCTCAAAGTTCATAAGACATTCAACAGCTATCCGGGGACATATCAAAGTTCATAACACATTCAACAGTTATCAGGGGACGTCTCAAAGTTCATAACACATTCAACAGCTATCCGGGGACATCGCAAAGTTCATAACACATTCAACGGCTATCCGGGGACATCTCAAAGTTCATAACACATTCAACAGCTATCCGGGCACATCTCAAAGTTCATAACACATTCAACAGCTATCCGGGGGCAGTTAAATGCAAAATTAAGTTGCAAAACGTAATGCAATGAGCCCTCTTCCGCAGAGCTGTCTTGTAGCTACTCTCATAATCTAACCTAGACTTACGGTAGTCGTGTAACGTTCATTTGGGTGAGTGGGCCCTGTTTGGTATGTTGCATTGGACCCGTTTCATTGTGGATTATTGTGAGGTACTTTGAAGAAAGGCGCAATGGCCACGAATGTGTGTCTAGCAGAGTAGCCAAAACAATATAAGTTGTTCACCGGTCACGAGGGGAAAAGTGGCGTAATGGTTAGCATGCTGGCCTCTCACGCTAAAAGCCCGGGTTCGAATCCCGGCGGAGACACCAAAACTTGTGACCTGGGCCTCATACTGTCCACATTGCACTCAGTCCACCCAGCTGTTTAAAATGGGTACTTGAAAAGCGGATGTACGGACCTATACGGTCGCGCCTTAGCGCTTCCATCGGGGTAATAATGTAACGCCAGAGAACAGCATCGCGTTGGATTCTAGGCGCAAAATTAGCATTATTATATTATTATTATTATTAACATGGGCTGATATACATCGAGGGTACATCAACCCATGGGCCCCGAGGGACCAGTGAACAACGTATTTATCTTCCTTCCATCGATTTGCATTCGCAGAACATCGGTAATATCCGTACATCATACGTGATTCAGTGAGTGAGTGAGTTATTATTTAACGTCACATCGGCAAAGTTTTCAGCCACATCGTGACGAGAACATATGTGACATCGAAATGGAATATATGTATATCATAAAAACCTGTCTGCAAAGGACAGTAAAACGACTAGAATATCATAATTACAACTAAAACTAGTATGGAAATTTTAAAACTAATAGCTCTATTTGGACAATACAATATAAAAACTGGCTATAGATCGCCAACAACTGAAGGTAGATCACCATACTAGGAATCATGGGGACTTTTGCTACCTGCATGGACCCTAGCTGGATTTATATCATCCCTTCAGCCGCTGGCGATTGAAATCAAATTTAGCCTCAATTAAAATGACAAAAATACCACATGTAAAACAGCTGGTAAATATAAATTTCCTTTGAGTGTTTCGGGACTTACGTACCCTCTCAGGAGGACAATGATTTTACGCTACTTCAACCCCCCTTGAGGGTACAACCACTAACAATCTCATTTACTAATTTAAACTACCAATAATAAAATATATATCTATTTACAAATCATTTAACAAATCTAATTCTTTTAAAAATGCAATAATTAAATGAGAACTTATATTACTAAAACGATCCTTCATAGTTCGTGATTTGAAATAGTTATCCCTTGTACGTGATTCAGTGTTATTCGAGATACAGAATTACTACCACGAAGTACCAAATGAGTTACCATTGATAGCGGGTTACATTGAAATGTTACTCGCTTGTAAGCGGGGTACAATGAAAATAATAGAAGAGCGCTCAGCCAGTCAGAAAGCGACATTTATGTGCGATGTAAGATAATGGATCGATAAAACTCATGTGTCTGTCAACGTTTCATCGTACGCTTGGAGATGAGGTTTAAAGGAGGTTTCACCTCGTATTATATGGAGTTAAACAGCATGTGCCTTCATGGGTCGGCGTGGACAACGACTTTTGCTTTTTTGTAGTGCCAGCACAGTACGATATGCAGCCGGGGTTTGGTAGTCGATTTAGTCACAGTATACTGACTCTGACCCGAGCAGTGCTTGTTCCATCCTCTTGGTGCAGGGGGGCAGGCAGGTGACGACAAGTACCACCGCTTAGCGTCTTTTGATATGGTGTAACCTGGGATCGAATAAAAGATTTTCTGCTTTTATGACAAATAAGCGGCTTTTTGTGGGGATGGGACCTAGAGAGGATGGGTGGGACCGAACTGGATTTTTTGGAACTAAAAATCAACCAGGATGGATGGGACCGAGCTGTGTGTGCGATCAAAACATAAAGAATCAAAACCAGAGAACTACATGTTCAAATCATTCACACACAACGCCATCGATGACTTTATTTGCTGATGCCTGTCAAGATCTCGGACTGTACGAGAAAATAGCAAAATACCTGACTATACGTCCCATTCACAAACGGACAAATGGGTGACTGTGTTTGGCTGTATGCAGACCATGTGTTTATCAACAATTCATGGACTTGTTATCAAGGATCTAGTGTTACAGAATGAACCTATTCCGAGCGAGCACAACACACACATAACAATGCTTACATTGAGGAATAATTCTTTATAGCGTGAGGGCATTGTTGTGGGTGCAAATGTAATGATGAAATGATACAATAAACAATACCATATGCAATAAACAATGTTTATCTGCTTGGAATATCCCATTAATCAATAACCCTGCTTAGTTAATGAAGTCGAAAAGCAGTGCGGTCACTGTATATTAAGGATGTCTGGTGTTGGTGGATTTCTTTACCCTGGGGTAGACTGATCTCTCTGTCTCTCTCTGTTTGTGTGTCTCTCTCCCTTTCTGTCTCTGTGTGTGTCTCTCTCAATATCAGTGTCTGTTCGGTGTCTCTCTCTCTGTCTCTGTCTCTCTGTCTCTCTGTGTCTCTCTCAATCTCAGTGTCTCTATCTCGATGTCTCTCTGTCTGTCTCTCTCTTTCTCTGTGTGTGTCTGCCTCTGCGTGTCACTCTCAGTTTCTCTCCCTCTTTCTCTGTCCCAATATCTGTGTGTGTCTCTCTCTCTGTATCTCTCCGTCTCTCTCTCTATGCCTCCCTCTCAATCTCTCTATCGCTGTCTCTCTCCCCTTTCTCTCCTTTTCGCTCACTCTCTCCGCGTGTGCGTCTGTGTCTGCGTTAGTGTATTTCTTTACCTTCGGGTAGAATGATCTCTCTCTCTCTGTCTTACTCTCTGTCTGTCTCTCTCTCGTTCTGCGTGCATCTGTGTATGACTGTATATTTTTACCTTCGGGTAGAATGGTCTTTCTCTCTCTCTCTCACTCTCTCTCTATCTATTTATCTATCTCCCTCTCTCTCTATCTCTATCTCTCTCTGTCTGTCTGTCTGTCTCTCTCTCTCTCATTCTCGCTCCGTCTGTGTTTGTGTATTTCTTTACGGGTGTCCGCCCGGGAATACCAATTGCCGCTAAAGCCACGTTTCAAGTACAAACTTCGGTGTCACGAATCGACGCGAAAGCCACAATGAGTAAGGCAATCAATATTGTTTTTTCAAATAAACTCTTTACGTTCGGGTAGAATGGTCTCTCTCTCTCTCTATCTCACACTCTCTCAATGCCCCCCACCCCTTTCCCTCTCTCTCTTTCTCTCTCTCTCACTCTGCGTGTGCATCTGTGTTTGTGTATTTCTTTACCTTCAGGTAGAATGATCTCTCTTTCTCTCTCTCTCTCCCTCTCTCTCTCTCTTATTCCCCCTTTCTATCTCACACTCTGCGTGTGTGTCTGTTTGTGTGTCTGTGTGAATGGATGTATGTTGGGGAAGGGGGATCGAGAGTGTGTGTGTGTGTATGTATGTGCACAGTTTCTGGTACAGAAATATGCCAGAGCGCCACTGTATAGGCGCATGTTTGATTGTGACTGAAAGGTTTAACATGAAACAAAGAAATGACACATTACCATATTTTTACAAAAACAGGCTATAGATCGCCAACAACTGAAGTAGATCACCATTCTAGGGTCCATGGGGACTTACAGTACCTTTGCTACCTGCATGGACCCTAGTTGGATTTACCCAACCTCTTCAGCTGCTAGCGATTGTAAGAAATGTTAAAATTAAAATAACAAGAATACAACATTTAAAAATCCTGGTAAGTTTGAATTGACTTTCACTTTTTGGGGGGAAATGACACGTGTGTGTTGTGTATGTTTTACTTGATTGTGTGTGTTTGTGAGTGAGTGTGTGTATGTTTATTTGAGTGCTTGTCGTTGAGCGTGTATTTGTGGGTGTAGAGGACGGTGTGTGTTTTGTGTGTGTGTGTGTTTGTTTGTGTGTGTGTGTGTGTGTGTGTGTGTGTGAACGTACGTGTGTGTGTGTGTGTGTGTGTGTGTGTGTGTGTGTGTGTGTGTGTGTGTGTGAACGTGAGTGTCAGTGTCTCAGTGTGAGAATGTTTGAATGATTGCAAGCGTCCTCACCCCCTGGATGCCGTGTCCTGTTTCAGACGCACATTATCATAAAATCTGAAAAATGAACGTTGTACAAGAATTTCGTTCGCCCGGCACTGGATCTGAAAACAGCTATACAATTACACATAACTGTAGTATATTCAATCTACTATCCAACGGTGTGAACGTAAGTGCAAATACTTCGACGGTCTGAAAAATAGACACTGCTAAATGTTGTCCGAAATTTTGCTATGATTCTAAAAAGTCTCCTCTTTTTATCGTGCACCGGTAAAGACACTGTCAAAGTTTCTATCTTTAAGGGAAGTGTGAGCGAACAGAACCCGATATCTGAACGACATCAGTACATATGAAAATGCTTTTGGTGCTTATGTATAACATTATACAGTCAATTTAAGTTCATCGGCAACGTTTCGGAATCATCAAAAGTGATTTCATGAAAAACTGATATCAGTGATCACTAATATGTTATTTTTTAATTTCAATATTCCAAGTAATTATCCGATTTTTACATTTCAAAACATACACCAAATAACACTGTGAATCGCGATTTCGGAATGTGTAAACAAAATGACGACATTTACGATGAAGCCTATTTTGAAAGATCATTTTCAGCACTTTAGCTTTGTCTAAAATAATGGTGGATGGTATCAAAACACAAGAAATTTCCCACAGAATTCGAAACTGTGACGTGTATTTGTGCACAAGATACATTTAGAATTTTATTGGACTTGAAAGTGAGGGTTGAGGAGGAAGGACATATATGTCCCTCTGGCATCCAGGGTGTTGAAGCGTGTCCCTATGCATGTCTTAGTACTTCTACCCAGCAGTTGACCTGTATTCGCGAATTGTGTGTCTCTCGTCATCATCCTCAACTGTCATTAACTCCTTGAAGACACCAGGGTATAAGTCATCTTAATGGTTTCTTCAGGTGATAGTTTTCAAATTTTAGTTTAACAGAACCTTGAACGTACTCTGTATGAGTATGAGCTACTGGACAAATAATTTAAAACGATCTTTTGTGTCGTGAAAGTAAAATGTCTAAGGTACAACACTAAACTGTGATGAACAAATATTAAACTGGTCACTGAAAATCAGTGATGGCATCATGTCTTCTCAAATACGGTAAACGCGCCTTTCAGTTGAGCAACAGTTACTGGAGGCAACTACTACATCAAATGTTCACATAACCTGACGTAACGTCATAAATTAATGTCATCTTCTCAGTAACAAGTCAAAATGTCGTTCTTTGTTTCGTTTTTGATCAATATGCTCGTGCTCGGTGATAAGGCTTTCAAAATCGGTATTCTTCTAAGCCTGGAAAGTGGCTTTTTCCTTTTTGAAAGGTCGTATTACTTATTTAAATTGCAACAATGGGTAATTCTGTTATGGTATAAAACCACACGGATACGGTATAAATATTACTGAGTCGTTTATTGATAATTGGTCAAAAGGCAAACAAGGCAAATGAGTCATATGTCATCAGCGTCCACAAAGACGTATGTATGGATGTGTGATGATTTCTATGTAGAAGCATGTACCCCCCAAATATATATACAAAGTAATAGCCTGAAATTATTATTGGTCCCTAACGATACGTCGCTCTCACTGAATGAATGACCCCTACCCACTCCATCAGTAATAGCCATAAATTATGATTGGTCCCTAACGGTTTTAGAACCTACTCCGATACGTCGCTCTCACCGAATGAATGACCCCTACCCACTCCATCAGTAATAGCCATAAATTATGATTAGTCCCTAACGGTTTTAGAACCTACTCCGATACGTCGCTCTCACTGAATGAATGACCCCTACCCACTCCATCAGTAATAGCCATAAATTATGATGAGTCCCTAACGGTTTTAGAACCTACTCCGATACGTCGCTCTCACTGAATGAATGACCCCTACCCACTCCATCAGTAATAGCCATAAATTATGATTAGTCCCTAACGGTTTTAGAACCTACTCCGATACGTCGCTCTCACTGAATGAATGACCCCTACCCACTCCATCAGTAATAGCCATAAATTATGATTGGTCTCTAACGGTTTTAGAACCTACTCCGATATGTCGCTCTCACTGAATGAATGACCCTACCCACTCCATCAGTAATAGCCATAAATTATGATTGGTCTCTAACGGTTTTAGAACCTACTCCGATACATCGCTCTCACCCCTACCCACTCCATCAGTAATAGCCATGAATTATGATTGGTCCCTAACGGTTTTAGAACCTACTCCGATACGTCGCTCTCACTGTAATAAAGACGTTGTTCATCCCATTATCGTTATCCTTTCTTACTCTTCCAACTTCTAATTGCCTTACATATAAGGTAAAGGTCCAGTTTAAACTTCGACCAGTGCTACCGCTCGTCATAGCAGCTGGCTTCTGATTATATCATCTGATTTGGCCAGTGGGATTAGAAATTATACAAGAACCTACCGAGTGAGCAGTCTGTAATTCCCAACATTCGACTGATTGGGAAAAACTAATTTTCAGCTCACAATTGCTTAATAAACATTTTCTGCTGAATATTCCAACCAAAAGTGAGAAGGTTGGTTTTACCAACATATATACATAGTCCCTGTTTGATTTCCCTACAGAGTTCAATTTTGAAAAAAAATCCCACTCAATAGTTCTGCGATGTGACGGTGTTCATCACTTACTGACCAGGTGGAACTGGACTTCAGTGAGTGAGTATGGTTTTACACCGCTTTAAGCAATATACCAGCCATGTCACGGCGGGGGACACCAGAAAAAGGCTTAACACATTGTATTCATGTGGAGAATCGAACCCGGAATACTTTAACCACTGGATAACCCAACCACCACTCAGGTATTTGCTCTGAGTTACATAACTCGTCGGAGGTAAATTCTGGAGGAAATACAGTAATTCATTCATTCACCCGCTCTTGGGATTTCATTCCTCGTGTGTGATGTGAATCAAAACAAACAAAATATTCTGAAAGTGACATTTATCTACAGAAGTTTTCCAACAACGAGTGCGACAGATGTCACGTGACCACCATCTCCAACAAAGGTCATGCTGACTGTGTTGTTTGTTTGGACCAGTGATTCGGGGACCGTGAACTCCCAAACGTTCCAAGTAGTGGTCCGAATAGTGCTGAAATTCTCCATAGCATCAAACAGCTTGTAGCTTGAAGACAAGGCCTGACCATTGAACTGAACTGCATTGGGCTTTGTAACAACCTTATGGTCTCTGCTCACTCCCACTCTAAGGTGAGCAGTGTGGTATCCGGAGCTGGGTAGAATGATGGTTGTCTGTGCATGTCCATTGTTGATGGGGATAAGCATGTCCTTGCCATAGTATGTGTTCTCGTTGTTCGTGCGTAGTCCAGCAAAGTTGTAGTTCGTTTTGAACTTGTAGAAGCAGGTTGATGACCCGGGGAGCCCGACGGTGCCATGAAGCTTCGATATGTTGAAATGGTAATCGGCATGAATAGCGGGATTACCATTATCGAGCAGAACACATGTTTCTTCACCCGTTGAAGGGTTGATCCAGTTGTTGGGAAAGTCCAGTTTAACATTCTCCAATTTTCTGCCATAGTTGTGAAGAAGAACTACCATCTCGTTGGTGAGAGGGTTTGCCAGGGCAAGGGGTGCAACCATTCTCTCCTGTTCACTATATTGACTTGAGACACGGAGAAACTTTTGGTCATATGTAAAGTTTTGCCAAAACATGAAGAATTTGGTTGGTTGAAGGGGATGACCATCGACAGTAAATAAGGAATTCCGAAGGGAAGCATGACCCGGGAATTGTTCATTTGAGAGGAGAAAGATGGTAACTCTGTCTATAAACTCTCTCATGTTCAGGAAGGTAAACATGAAACCGTTTGGTTGATAAATGGTTTCAAACTCTATCAGTCCATTTTGAAAATTTGGACTGACCCCGAAAACAGTACCTCTTCCAAATTCCGTGTTAACTAACTGAACATTTTTTCCTTTCTTGAGGAATGAGTAATTTTCCACCATGTCTACAGAAGCAACTAGACGAGCTTCATTTATGCCGAAAAAGGTATAATTTCCTGATTTTATACGAAGACCGTTGTAGGAATGGAAAGAAAAAGTCCAAGTGGTCAAGAGACATATCCATAAACGAAGCAGTTCTGTTCCAGTAGGCGAAGTTATTTTCGTCGGCTTGTTCTAAGGCCATACTGGTGTACGATGGTCCACAAATCTTCATTCCAAATCTTGATTTCAGTTTGTCGGCGACGGCCCTGTGGAAGTCTATATTCGTTTGTGGATCAATGATTCTTTCCACCCAATCAGGCTCATTGATGACTTCAAACATGTATGGAAGTCGTCCTCCTGTGTAGTTATTGGCACTCTCAACCATCAGCGACACAAACTCAGATGCAGCATCAACATTATTGGGGAATTTGTATCGATGTTCTGACTTATTCATCCAAACCGGCCAGCTCAAGCCTGTAAAATGAGAAGAAGAGACACGTAAGTCAAACACATCCCTGTTACTACTGATCCTGGTACCTTTAACGTTAAGTCAATTTCGGAATCCAAGCTCACACTCTCTGCCCATCACAAGGGATAAGTATTTTAATGTCACAACATTGAAGGATCTTTTTTATAATGTTAGTACTCATTTAATTATTGCATTTTTAAAAGAATTAGATTTGTTAAGTGATTTGTAAACAGATAAATATTTTATTGTTGGTAATTAAATTAGTAAATGAGATTGTTAGTGGCTGTACCCTCAAAGGGGGTTGAAGTAGCGTAAAATTATTGTCCTCCTGAGAGGGTACGTAAGTCCCAAAACATTCAAGTCAGTTTAAGTGTACCAGGTTTTTAATCGTAGTATATTTGTGTTTTTAATGTATGGCTAAATCTCAGCATCAACGCCAATGGCTGAAGGGATGGTGTAAATCCAGCTAGGGTCCATGCAGGTAGCAAAAGTACTGTAAGTCCCCATGGGCCTTAGTATGGTGATCTACCTTCAGTTGTTGGCGCTCTATAGCCCGTATTTTATATTGTATTGTCTTCTTTAATTAGAATATTTTAACTTTGCGCTAGTTTTATATTTATAACTGTGATTCTCTAGTCTTTTTACTGTCCATCGTCGACAGGTTTTAATCTTTAAAATGTTTCTACTTTTTATTGTATGGCTTGTTTTCGTCACGATATGGCTGCAATATTGCCGATGTGACGTTAAATCTTAACTCACTCACTCACTCACTCACACTCTCTGCCCTCTGTGTATATTTGTGTGTGGATAGTTGATCGTACCCGCGAAGATCCGGGTTAGAAGAAAATCCGGGTCTTCAGCAATCCATGCTTGTCGGAAAAAGGCGACAACCAAGATCGGGTGGCCAGGTTCACTGACTTGGTTGACACTTGTCATTGTATCCCAGTTCCATAGATTGATGCTTTTGCTGTTGATCACTGGACTGTCTGGTCCAGACTCAGTTATTTACAGACCGCCTCCAGATAGCTGGGATATTGCTGAGTGCAGCGTTAAACAACAAACCAACCATAGACAGGTGATCGAGCAAATTCTAACGAGAGAGTTACTGGAAGAGTGATTGAAGACTATACCACTTAAGCCAGTGTTCAGCGCTGGGACAGGACTCCAAGTCTGCATTGTCCGTAGATATCTCGGTCTATGTTCCTCTCTTCCTATACTGCTTGAAACGTTTTAATGACTTACCCTGTATGTTCCAGACCATGTTAGAGATGTTATTCCCATAGCCATTCAGCTCCATCATGTACGTCGCCCAAGTCGTTGCCTGGCGTGCTGGGTCCTGGAGGTACGTCGGGTCTGGGTAACCAGGCTGAGTAGGGCTTTGCGGCCACTGAATGAAATAGAAAGACGTGGTATATATTAGCCAGTTATCTCGGTGGAAGAAAACTGTAAATATGTGCAAAACTTTCATGTGAGGGTTAACCCGTGGAAGATCCAGGTTAGAATTGGTCGTCAGTAACCCATGCTTGTCGTAAGAGGCGACTGACGGGATTGGGTGGTCAGGCTTGCTGACTCATCGTATCCTAATTGCGTAGAACGATGCTCATGATGTTTATCACTAGATTGCCTCGATTATTTACAGGCCACGGCCATATAGCTGGAATGTTGCTGAGTGCAGCGTTAAACAACACATGTAAGGATTACATACAACATATGTTCCTTGGACAGGATTGCTAAACAAAGATTTGTTTTCAAAGGGTGATAGAAACTGAGATTACCAAATAGGTTATTAGACCCTGGTAAGTTCAAGTAGTTGTACTTCAATTACATGCTGTATGTGTAATATATAAATAATGCTTGTATTTAATTAGTGAACATTCCATGATTTCTTATTTGTTTGTTTGTGGCAACACTTCAGCTGTATGGCAGCTGTCTTTAAATAATCGAGGCTGGACAGACAATCCAGTGACTACCATCAAGAGTATCGATCTTCGCAATTGGGATATGATGACATGTGTCAAAGAAGTCAGCAAACTAATCTAATCCCGATTCTATGTATTTAGCGCCCCGGATGTATAACTTATATAAATTGGGGTAGGGGAAATTCTGTATTCCACATTTTTTTGCAGCGCTTTTTGGAGAGGGGTTGCTACGTCGAATAGGGGGTATAACCTTGTAAGATTAGAAGTCATATATTCTAGAAAAACAGTTCATCATTGTTATATATAGTGTATTAGTTGCATATCTGATCTCCGAAATGACCATAGTGAATTACACTACATGTTCGACTTACTGTCTTGGTTTGTTAAACACGTGCTTGAAATTAATCAGTTTCGTACCTCCCCTAAGAGTTAAACAAAAACCATTGTCACAATTTTACTTACCATACTTACTCCTAGTTAAATCCATATCGTATAGCCCTGCATTTCTGTTCTGGTGTCAGCCGCTCTCATATTGCTAGAATATTGCTAAAAGCGGCGTAAAACCCCTCACTAACTCGTGCATGGCTGGTCTGATATTTTTTGTTCCCGTTTACAATATCTTCGTGAACAAGGGAAGGCTTAAGGGTCTTAGTATGTGTGGATCTTGGCTAAGTGGTGGCACTGTGCTATATTTTGGTACCAGTGTCCATGAAAGACACACCCTTGGATCTTTTGAATATAATTCTTCATTTACGTCTATGTGCACATACCAATGGAACTAACAAACACTTGCAGCAGAGAAAAAAAGATAAAATAACATCAGTGGTAGACAATTGAGTAGTTGTAGTATCAACAACAATCTGCCCCATGGTCATAAAAATACATTAACTCACACTCGGACTGCCAAGTTAAACTTTTAAGGAAGGTAAAACAATATCCTAACAATATTCTCCTCAAAGTATGAATTCTGTAGGTATACATCAACAAGGACATTGAATTATATTCCCTAAATTCCTATTAGGTATGCTTAATGCTTTTTACCTTGTACTTACATTGACAAAAAGACCATTCCTCAAGTCTCTGTTCACCCACCGTCCGGCAGCCACCCCGATACTCTTACACTTTGGAATTAGGTTCTGCTGGGTGAGGCCGTTTATCTTATTCCATCTTTCAGGTTCATAATGTGCACGTCCACCTTGGGAGAGCCACTCGTTGTAGATTGTGACGGTTGTGTCAGCGAACGCCGCTCCAAACAGTAACAAGGAGTAGAGAAGCAGTAACAACATTCTGTAGTGAAAGTATGATACTTCTGTTCACCAGCAGGAACCTTTTAATGTTTGTCTTGAACACAGTGAGAGCAGCATGTGGCAGTTTTATATATATATCTAAAATTTGAGATAAGAGTAAACAATGTGGATGATAAGACCGGAGGTCTCAAACTCAACTGTTAACCTCAGCTCATTCTGCATTATTTCAACGTCAATTTTAAAGTGTGTCAAGCTATCATACCATGAACTCGGCGCAGCTGGAATAAATTTGAGAAAAGAAGTATTATCTCGTCCAAAGTGACCCTGACTCAGCAGAAAGTTCCCCGAAGTTGCCCGGTTTAGGGACAAAACATGTTTTGCAGTGTTATGAGTGAGTTAAGATGTAAAGTCACATCGGCAATATTTCAGCCATATAGTTACTAGTTCGAAATTCATAATACATACATATAATATATACAACCCTGTCAACGAAGGACAGTAGAATTACTAGGTTATCACAAATGAGTTAAAACTAGCTAGCATATATCTTTAAAAGTAGAAAATTATATTTGGACAATACAATATAAAAATGGGCTATTGATCGTCAACAACTGGAGGTAGATCACCATACTAGGGCCCATGGAGACTTACATTACTTTTGCTACCTGCCTGGGCCCTAGCTGTACAGTCGTGTTGGATACATACGTGTGATATAGACATGTTGTACACACGTGTTGGATACATACGTGTGATATAGACATGTTGTACACACGTGTTGGATAGATACGTGTGATATAGACATGTTGTACAGACGTGTTAGATACATACATGTGATATAAACAAGTTGTACAGGCGTGTTAGATACATACTATCTCCTTAATATCTCCTACGTAGGACCTACTATCTCCTTAATATCTCCTACGTAGGACCTACTATCTCCTTAATATCTCCTACGTCGGACCCACTATATCCTTAATATCTCCTACGTAGGACATACTATATCCTTAATATCTCCTACGTAGGACCTACTATCTCCTTAATATCTCCTACGTGGGACCTACTATATCCTTAATATCTCCTATCTCCTAGGACATACTATCTATCTCCTAAATATCTCCTACGTAGGACATACTATCTCCTTATTATCTCCTACGTAGGACCTACTATCTCCTTAATATCTCCTACGTAGGACCTACTATCTCCTTAATATCTCCTACGTAGGACCTACTATCTCCTTAATATCTCCTACGTAGGACCTACTATATCTCCTTAATATCTCCTACGTAGGGACCTACTATCTCCTTAATATCTCCTACGTAGGACCTACTATCTCCTTAATATCCTCCTACGTAGGACCTACTATCTCCTTAATATCTCCTACGTGGGACCCACTATCATCCTTATATCTCCTTACCTACGTGCACATGGGACCTACTATCTCCTTAATATCTCCTACGTAGGACCTACTATCTCCTTAATATCTCCTACGTGGGACCTACTATATCCTTAATATCTCCTACGTGGGACATACTATCTCCTTAATATCTCCTACGTGGGACCTACTATCTCCTTAATATCTCCTACGTAGGGACCTACTATCTCCTTAATATCTCCTACGTGGGACATACTATATCCTTAATATCTCCTACGTGGGACATACTATCTCCTTAATATCCTACGTGGGACATACTATCTCCTTAATATCTCCTACGTGGGACCTACTCCTTAATATCTCCTACGTAGGACATACTATCTCCTTAATATCTCCTACGTAGGACCTACTATCCCTTAATATCTCCTACGTGGGACCTACTTATCTCCTTAATATCTCCTACGTACGTAGGACCCACTATATCCTTAATATCTCCTACGTAGGACATACTATCTCCTTAATATCGCCTACGTAGGACATACTATCTCCTTAATATCGCCTACGTAGGACCTACTATCTCCTTAATATCTCCTACGTAGGAGATGGTACATCTTGTTTATTAATATATGAGTATATACACAACTAATGTTCGGTGAGGTGAAAGGGAAATTGTTAAGAATCCTGCGATTATTTGGATGAGTCACACGGAATCATTACGTCTAGCAACCACGTCCGGACTAGACAATAATTTCTCCATTTTTTTTAATATTACATTTTATGTCTACTGGTAGGCTGGTAACGGCTGGAAAGTATTTACATTTCAAATCGGGGTACTGGGTGACGCTTAATGATGTTATTACGATCGTTGACATGTGTATGCCAATGGTAGCAATTGAATTATTGCAGAAAAAGTTCCTTTTTAAGGTTCGGATTAGGAAGTATGGCTATTATATTAAGTTTAGACATGTTTGGTTATGCAGGACTATATGCAGTATTACTTTACAGTGTTATTGTGTATATGCATTCCGTTAAGGTGACGTGGACCTTGTTCTATTGATAATTGCAGTTATGGAGATTTGGCAATGGTTATGTTTGATCTATCATGCATGCGTCTCTTTATACACAGAGATAGAGATAGGGGTTGGGGGTGAGGGGTTATGATATGAAACTCTGGTTATAACACGTCCTCCGCAAGTTGTTGCTTGTCTTCAGTTGGATCTAGGTTGGATCGGATACAGCGCTCGTTGTTTGTTTGTTTGTTCCTGATTGTTTACAAGTAGACTCGACTGAGGTGGAAAAGTGATGAATGCGGCATAAAACAAAGGAAATGCAAAAATGCATAGAATTGTCATTCTAGTTCTTTGTTAACCGCTGTAACATAAAAACCATACAATAGCCAATGATCAATGTCCCTCGCATTAAATATGTCGCATAGCCTACCGACCCGATCCACTTGAAGTCCTCTCGGACCACAAGCATAAGTTACTGGGGTCTAGTTCTATCACAGAATCGTCATGATGTGAAATGCCACAAACTCCACAGGCTGTAATATTTATTCACAAGAAGATGGTGACGTTTTATCTTGGAGGAAGGTCAGGAAAAATATTGTTGACAAACATTTCTGTGTCGACTTAGCTACTACACTCGACCGGCTTCTGAATCGTGGGACTATGTATATATTTAATTGTTCTCGTCACGATATGGCTGAAATATTGCCGATGTGACGTTAAATTTTTACTCACTCACTCTGAATCGTGGGAATAAGCATGCATAGATTTCCGTTGATAGTCAAGACGGTCTAGATCCGTCTATCTGCGCTTGAAGTGGCTCATGGCCAAGCCACTCATCAGAAGCTGTCTGCGTCTGACTGACTATCATGGGCTTGGGATGGTTGTTTGAAGGTATAAGCGTGTAATGGCTGAAGGTGTAGGCTAGTGATAGCTATGTGAAGGTGTAAACATGGGCATGTCTGTGTGAAGGTGTAGGCTTGGGACGGCTATGTGAAGGTGTAAGCTTGTGATGGCCACGAGCAGGTGTAGGCTTGGAATGGTTATGAAGCTTGAAGGTCTTAGATGTACATTGGGTGTGCATATCTGCAAATTTCGGCGACTGAAACGTCTTGCTTTCTCCTTTATATTGTTGTTACTCTCTCATTAAAGTCACAATACTGATGTGATGACGGTCTATGCGAACTGATAAACGTTTTCCGAAAGACCCAAATCTATATCTAGGTAATTGAAATACGATATTATTTGTACGAAGCAGACTTCAGTGAGTGAGTGAGTGAGTTAGACTTTAACGTCACCTCGGCAATATTTCAGCCATATAGTGACGAGAATTGTTTTACATAAACAATAAATTAAAGTTGCTAAATAATCAGTCATCGAAGGACTGTAAAATAACTAGAGTATCACAGATGGAGTCTAAAACTAGCATGAACATGTTAACTATTTTATTTACGAAGACAATACAATATAAAAACGGGCTATAGATCGCCAACAACTGAAGGTAGATCACCATACTAGGAGCCATGGGAAGCAGACTTCAGAGTCGCGAAGATTACTGATAACCAATACAGAGCAGCCACATGTACAATAGAGCTCCCCTTTTACCAAGCAAGCTGTGTGTTTGACGAAATAGGAACACAAGATACACATATGGGAATACGATACACACATTACCTACATCAACACAGAGCAGCCACATGTACAATAGAGCTCCCCTTGTACCAAGCAAGCTGTGTGTTTGACCTAGGAACACAAGATACATATATGGGAATACGATACACACATTACCTACATCTACACAGGGCAGCCATGTACAATAGAGCTCCCCTTGTACCAAGCAAGCTGTGTGTTTGACAAAATAGGAACACAAGATACACATATGGGAATACGATACACACATTACCTACATCTACACAGGGCAGCCACATGTACAATAGAGCTCCCTTGTACCAAGCAAGCTGTGTGTTTGACAAAATAGGAACACAAGATACACATATGGGAATACGATACACACATTACCTACATCTACACAGGGCAGCCACATGTACAATAGAGCTCCCCTTGTACCAAGCAAGCTGTGTGTTTGACAAAATAGGAACACAAGATACACATATGGGAATACGATACACACATTACCTACATCTACACAGGGCAGCCACATGTACAATAGAGCTCCCCTTGTACCAAGCAAGCTGTGTGTTTGACAAAATAGGAACACAAGATACACATATGGGAATACGATACACACATTACCTACATCTACACAGGGCAGCCACATGTACAATAGAGCTCCCCTTGTACCAAGCAAGCTGTGTGTTTGACAAAATAGGAACACAAGATACTGTGTGTTGTACAATGACTCCCCTTGTACCAATAGGAACACAAGATACACATATGGGAATACGATACACACATTACCTACATCTACACAGGGCAGCCACATGTACAATAGAGCTCCCCTTGTACCAAGCAAGCTGTGTGTTTGACAAAATAGGAACACAAGATACACATATGGGAATACGATACACACATTACCTACATCTACACAGGGCAGCCACATGTACAATAGAGCTCCCCTTGTACCAAGCAAGCAAGCTGTGTGTTTGACAAAATAGGAACACAAGATACACATATGGGAATACGATACACACATTACCTACATTATATACAGTTCTACTGTTATACAGGGTACCATTATTATACACAGCGTACGTCCTGGCAAAATGATCCTTCATGTATTGTGTCAATTGGTTGCAGCTGTCACTTAGCCTTCTTTTGGCGGTTCGGCTCAGCGGATGACTTGAAAATTATTGACTGTCACATAATCATTAAGAATTCATCACTTTTCCAAGAAATATCGAACTGAAAAAAAATCCTGCATAGAAATATATTGTCATTAAGATCTTCATTACTTTCTGTGGATTATAATAAATGGTTATGTTCACTGAATGTTTCCTTGTTTAGTAATACGATTCCGTGTCAGAAATGTGGCGCAATGTGTATAGTGTGTGTCTTTAGAAATTATCACTAGCAGCTGAGGAACGTTCTTACAAGTCTCACAAGTATGTGATGGAGACTACAGAGGTAGAGTGTGACTACAAGGGACAATGAATTCAGCCTGCCGTTCTCTGTTCTCGTAACTTTATGCTAGAATTACAGTGAATCCCTGTGTGATTTTAAACGAACTCACTTATCCTACCCACTCAATCACTCACAAACACACTCACTCACTCACTCACTCAACCACTCAACCACTCACTCACTCACTCACTCAACCACTCAACCACTCACTCAACCACTCACCCACCCAATCCTTCGTTTGAAAACATTGTGTGGAAACATCTACTGTCTCTGCAGTTTCTACAAAGTACCGGACAGAATACTGACTGACTGAATTTAGTTTTACGCCGCTTTTAGCAATATTCCAGCTATATCACGGCGGGGGACACCAGAAATGGGCTTCACACATTGTGCCCATGTGGGGAATCGAACCCGGGTCTTCGGCGTGACGAGCCAACGCTTTAACCACTAGGCTACCCCACCGCCACGGGACAGAATATCTTCCCTGTATCCCGAACCTTTCGACTGACTTAACATTATCACCCCTGTATCCCAAACGCTTCGATCAACTCAACATTATACAGTGAGTAATTGTTTTGATTGATATAATCAGATATGTCATTTTATACTATCGTCCAGAAGAAGGTACACACTAGACAATTGGGTTTGATACAGCAATAATAGAGGTAATCAAAACGTTGTCTGTAAAACTTCATACCTAAGGTCCAAAACACATTAATGATAACAGTATTCATAACCGATTATTTTTTGTTACATATTTTGCAAACATTAAACAAGTACATACTTGAGTCTGTATTTGTCCATTTTTTATTGACATATACGCTTTATCAAACCACACTGTGAGAATAAAATTTGTGTGCACATACGAATACACCTATCAACATAATCAACTCCCCAGATCGTTGATCTTGCTGCCATTTATCATATCCAGACTGGATATACGACGTTAACATTAAACTATCTCTACCTGTTGTCCCTACATGTCCCTCCATGTCCCACCATGTCCCCACACCTCCCTACATACTGAAGCCCCTGTGTTGTATCATGCTGCATTACTCAAGTGTGCGCTCACAACAGACAGGCTTTTATACGTGCCTTCAGCTATCTTGTCATTGTGCAGATATACGGCTTCCATTGACAGCGTGGAATGTAACCGGTTTGGTGATTACACACAATACTGCGCCATGTTGTAAAGAGTATGACAGGCCGTTACAGAAAACATCTATTCAGCATTCATACCGTATGGGAACCCTATTGACCCAGCGGCGACTGTCACGGTATGATTGTTATCATGTGTATGCTGTAGTCGAAGCAAGTCGCCTCGCTGATGTCTGTTGATGTCAACTCACCACAGACTGTCACTAGCTTCACAGGTATGTTGATTAGTTTATGTAGTTTGGTAGGTGTGTTAATGCTGTGTGAGAGAGTGAGGCACGCTGATCTACAAGGCAGTTTGGCTGGACTGAGATCTCCAATATACGTGGGAGAAACATATGGTTGTTTCAATGTCCGGAGGGGCAAGCATGTGTGACTTGTTTCTGTGCTTGTATGTTGAGGAAAGGCAGCGTGTGTGAAGGGTTGCTGAGTTTGTGTTTATCGTGTGTGTGCACATGATCAGGGCCATGGACAGAAGGGGGGCGTTTTTTGTGGGTGTCCACAGTCCCGAGTGATGGCAGTACCACATTGGGCCGACCTGTTTTAATTCTGGATATGCATCGAAAGCGCGCTGTGATACCATGGTCACTCACTTGGAACAGACTGACCTCTTTCAGCAACAGGTAACGTCAAGCACGGTGGTGTGTAGATGAGGCGACATGTGAAATAGCTTCGTGTGTGTATGCTTCTCTGTCATGAAAAGGTAGTAACGTCAAGCATGGTGGTGTGTAGAAAAGCTTCGTGTGTGTGTCTGTGTCTGTGTGTGTGTGTCTTTCAGCAACAGGTAACGTCAAGCATGGTGGTGTGTAGATGAGGCGAAATGTGGAAAAGCTTCGTGTGTGTGTGTGTGTATGTGTGCCATCAACAGGTAGTAACGTCAAGCATGGGGGTGTGTATATGAGGCGACATGTGGAATAGCTTCGTGTGTGTGTGTGTGTGTGTGTCTGCCATCAACAGGTAGTAACGTCAAGCTTAGTGGTGTGTAGAAGAGGCGACATGTGGATTAGCTTCGTGTGTGTGTGTGTGTGTGTCTGTCATCAACATGTAGTAACGTCAAGTATGGTGGTGTGTAGATGAGGCGACATGTGGAATAGCTTCGTGTGTGTATGTGTGTGTGTGTCTGTCATCAACATGTAGTAACGTCAAGCATGGGTGTGTGTAGATGAGGCGACATGTGTAATAGCTTCGTGTGTGTTTGTATGTGTGTGTGTCTGCCATCAACGGGTAGTAACGTCAAGCATGGGTGTGTGTATATGAGGCGACATGTGGAATAGCTTCGTGTGTGTGTCTGTGTGTGTGTGTGTGTGCCTGCCATCAACAGGTAGTAACGTCAAGCTTAGTGGTGTGTAGAAGAGGCGACATGTGGATTAGCTTCGTGTGTGTTTGTGTGTGTGTGTCTGTCATCAACATGTAGTAACGTCAAGTATGGTGGTGTGTAGATGAGGCAACATGTGGAATAGCTTCGTGTGTGTATGTGTGTATGTGTGCCATCAACAGGTAGTAACGTCAAGCATGGGTGTGTGTATATGAGGCGACATGTGTAATAGCTTCGTGTGTGTTTGTGTGTGTGTGTGTGTCTGTCATCAACATGTAGTAACGTCAAGTATGGTGGTGTGTAGATGAGGCAACATGTGGAATAGCTTCGTGTGTGTTTGTGTGTGTGTGTCTGTCTTCAAAAGGTAGTAACGTCAAGCATGGTGGTGTGTAGAATAGCTTCGTGTGTGTGTGTGTGTCAGACACAGTCTGTCATCAACTGGTAGTAGTAACGTCAAGCATGGTAGTGTGTAGATGAGGCAACGTGTGTGTGTCTGTCATCAACAGGTAGTAACGTCAAGCATGGTAGTGTGTAGAATAGCTTCGTCTGTGTGTGTGTGTGTGTTAGTCTTTCAGCAATATCTACAAACGTGCGTGTGCGTGTGTCTGTGCGTGTGTGTGTGTAGTCCAGTTCAATAGTGCTAACCCACTCCATTTCCACACACGATACTGAGCTGGCCAGTATCCGACGCCAGGCAGTATGCGAAGCCGAGGGGGGTTTACAGCCCTACTGAATGGAATCAATAAGTATCAAATTATGTCGTGTTCTGGTGTGACACAACCGGGAATCGAACAACGACCTTTCTCTCCCTGTACTGACGCTCCACACGACTACGAACAAATTACATGTAAAATCAGCACTTTTTGTAAGGGAACAATCTAAAGGAGTTACTCCTGCAAAATGATGGCATATCTTTAAATAATTATTATATTCGACCTTCTATATGCAAACATATTGCACAGTATGCCATTGTAAAGAGCATTAAGTACACCAATACATGCATAAAGAAACTACAGGCCCATATAATCGGAAAATCAACATCCATATCTTAGAGACGTGTGACAGCCCATAACCTTACCGAGTTCCACCCAGGAGGAAATACTCCCGTTGCCAGCACTACACTAAACGCCAAAAGAAACGTTACCCTCCTTCCTTAATGACGGAGGTACCTATCTTCAGCTGGCGTTGTGATGCGTGGACGTCCACTCCTTGGTCTGTCTACGGTGACCCCGGTCTGTCTGTAGCGCTGAATAAGTCTTATAACCGTGATACGGTGGCATCTGAAGGCGTTGGCAACAGCATTGTATGTCGACCCCATCTGCATCATCCCGATGGCTCTTTCTCTCTCTTCAGCTGTTAATCTTGGCATATTTCTCGTACATGTGTATCACACCATGCATTCTAGGCTATCTTTATACCCTATAGAATCATTCTACACGTGAAATGGATGAAAATACTGCTTGAATATTGCTACTTTTGGCGATTCATATTGCTGTGTATAAACAGAAAATGGAAAAATGTTACTTTGCAAGCCAAAATGTTAACAAAGAAAATTTTTAGATGTTCCTAAACACTTTTTCACAATATCAAAGACACGTTATACTTGTTTTCACTAATGCAAATCAGCAGAATATTTAAAAACTGAAATCATAGGAATGATTATTTTTCAATTTTACACACTCTACAACAGTTGTGTCTTGTTTTAATAGTTCAAAAATGGTGACTTGAAATAGTTTATCCTTGTCTCAAAGCAGAATTTTATTTCGCCCTTTCTTTTGGACATCTAAATCACTGTTATTGGTTGATTTCGCCATGGTCGAAAATAGGACAATTTAACTATTCTGAAAAGATGCATTCCACCTTACTATGAATGCATTTGAGAATTTGTTTTCGTGATTTGAATAAAACTGTGTTGTTAAGATTTCTTGTCAACTAATCCCTTCTAACATATCCTTGATAGTTTTAAGTAATTCATAAAGGTAGGAGGGTAACGTTTCTTTTGGCGTTTAGTGTATAGCTTCTGCCCTCGCTAGTGATCCCTACTTATCTACTTACCGCACCGGGGTGACAAACCACGAGAATACGCATTTGTTGTAATTGAGCCAAAGTATAAGAAATCAATAACTTGATCTCGAAAAATCTGCGAATGATAGGTGGCCGCGTGGGTTAGGTATGCGAGAATGTCACTTGACGTACCTTCAAGAGTTTGCCTTGATTGTCACGCACAAGTGTCTCAAGGTCACACAAACCTTTAAACGTTTAAACGGTAACGAGATATGCAACTGCATTTCATGACGTACGGTTGAACGCGTGTAGCGTAAAATGCAACAGGATATAAAGAAGTACGGTTAAATGTGTAACGTTACATGCAGCTTCCTTTCATGACGTACGTACAAACTGTAACGTTATATATAACAGCGTCCGATGACGTACGTGTATATGTGTGAATATACAATAAAACGACACTCCAATAACATTTTATTTCCATATTCCAGAGACAGAGCCAACAATCCAGTGTGCACAGAACCGACATTTACAGAACAGCAAAATAAGTTGGTAACTGAAAAAGAACAGAAGTAAAAATAGTTGGACTGGTTGTGCTATGATGTATAAAAATAAAGGTGACTCGCCTCTTCACATAGCAGCCGAATTCGGGTCGGAATATAATGTTGAGCTCTTGGTGGAATCTCGAGCCAATGTGAACTCTCAGAACAGCCACGGTGACACTCCACTCCACAAGGCAGCAGGAAGGAGATCAGTGGACTGTGTGGAGCTGCTTCTTGAGGCTGGAGCTGATGCCAATCTCAAGAACAATGCTGGTGACACCCCACTCCACATAGCTGGCGAGAGAGGCTCAGTACAATCATTAAGACTGTTATTAAAGTTCGGAGCCTATGTGAACGATCGGAACAGTGTAGGAAACACATCCCTTCACCGAGCTGCTAAAAGACGGTCAGTAGATTATGTAAACGTACTGTTAGCAGCGGGAGCTAGTCGGTACTTGAGGAACATGGCAGGCGACACAGCTTTCCATGCAGCAGCCGAGATGGGAGTTTCAGAGAGTGTGGCTGCATTGATGAAAGACATGGTTGATGTTAACATACAGAATACGATAGGTAACACCCCACTCCATAAAGCGGCTTCAAGGGGCCATTGCAGTTGTGTTGGTGAATTGTTGAAGGCTGGTGCTGATGTGAACATCCAGAACAGAAGGGGTTCAACAGCGCTTCACAGAGCCGGGAGAACCTCGTACGAGTGTCTTAAGCAGATGTTGGAACAAGGTGTTGATACCAGTAGCATGTTTCTCCCAGAGGAGAATGGTTGTGATGGGAGTTCTAGGATGTGGGTAGATGTAAACGTTCAGGACAATAGAGGCGACACACCCCTACACAGAGCAGCAGAGTATGGCTCTACGGAAAACGTTGAGGTTCTGCTGAAAGCTGGGGCGGATCTTCGAGTGAAGAACAAGAGAGGAGACACACCTCTGCACAAAGCCACGTACAGGGGACATAAGAATTGCGTAAACGTCTTGTTGAATACTTTAAAGCCAAAGGAATGCGCAACCCCTTTTTAACGTGATACTGAGAAAAATATTAAAATCCGAGACATATATTTTGAGTATTGGTCTTGGTGATGTGAGTTGCATGGATGTCCCGTCACTGACGACTGAAAACTGTATATGCTCCATACATAACGGTGGTATTGATTTGTGACAAGCTGGGATTGAAATTGATTAACAGCTGTTGCTACTGCTGCTGATATCGATGCACACCTGATGCTGATATTGATGCAGGGCTGGAGAAAACATAACAGTTAAGCTTTGGCTGGTATTCATGTATGGGTAACTTCAATGTTGAAACTCGTCCAGTGATGATAGTGATGTCCAGTTAGCGTTGACAGTGACGTGTGGTTGTGTGGACCTTGATTGCAGTGATTGTTATTGACACAGAACTCTTTATGATACTGATATTTGCCTAAGGTTGATATTGATTTACTAGTGGTGTTGTTATGGCTATAGCTATATTGATGCAAGGCTAAAGCTGATATTGAGGCAAGGCTAAACCTGATATTGAGGCAAGGCTAAAGCTGATATTGATGCATGACAAAAGCTGATATCGATGCATGGATAAATCTGATATTGATGCAAGCAAGACCAAAGCTGATATTGACGCAAGGCTAAATCTGATATTGAGGCAAAGCTAAATCTGATATTGATTCTAGGCTAAAGCTGATATTGATGCATGACTAAAGCTGATATCGATGTAAGGCTAAAGCTGATATCGATGCAAGGCTAAAGCTGATATTGATGCTAGGCTAAAGCTGATATTGACGCAAGGCTAAATCTGATATTGAGGCAAAGCTAAATCTGATATTGATTCTAGGCTAAAGCTGATATTGATGCATGACTAAAGCTGATATCGGTGTAAGGCTAAAGCTGATATTGAGGCAAGGCTAAAGCTGATATTGATGCTAGGCTAAAGCTGATATTGATGCATTGCTAAAAGGGGGGATCAATAAGTAGAAGCATACTGCATGAAGTTCGTTCGTTCATTCGTTCGTTCGTTCGTTGTCTGGCCCAGACTCGATTATTTACAGGCCGCTGTCACATTGCTTAGTAAGGCGTTAAACAACAATCAAATATAGAGTATAGAGACTGGCGTTCTTAGAAGGGCAAGCACTCTTTTTTATTAACTCATATTTCATTTCTAAATTACACAAAGAAACAAGGTATCACAGTTTGGATCTTTGATACAAAATATGACGCTCTTATCCAGAAAAGACAGTGATATCATTGTCTTGTCGGTTCATGTTCCCATTCTTGTATTCCCCGTACGCGATGTAGTCGAACAATGGCTCATATTGACGTATCATTCAACCCACTTACTTGTTCACTTTTGAGGTGAAGACTATTGGATTGATGACTGACAGCTAACGACTGGTTAGATATGTAGGCTTCAGGCAATGTGAGTTGACAGCAGCAGACATGTCGGTGTTCTGTCACACTCCTCTCATGCTTTGACATGTAATATTGGGGCGATGGGGAAGCCTAGTGGTTTAAGCTTTGCTCGCACGCAGTGGACCCGTTTTCGATTTCATACACGGGTACAATTTGTGAAGCACATGTCTGGTGTCTCCCTGAATTCAATGAAAACCATAATTGTAAAATGTAAATGTTTCATGCTAATATCTGTGTGTTAATAATAGGTTATGTGCCCTGGTGGTCTGCAACACAAATACAGATATTCATGCTTTCCTGAAGCTTCCAGTCTTTCAAAACTTCCTGACGTTGATCGTTGCTTTAGAGATCATGTAGATCTTTCATCAGATGGCTGCAAATCATCTTGATTACATGCAAACTATCAATCTGTCTGGAGAAGAAGCAGCAACATTTGAACAATTGACGAGGGTCAACACAAAGAAGATAAATGGAAGAAGCTAGGAAAGGGAGAATAACAAGTTCAAGGTTTGGAAGTGTTTTCAACGGACTTGTTCATCATGTACTTGGATATGGGAATGACTTTATTTCAGTTCAAACTACATGGGGAGTATCACACGAGTCTACAGCAAAACAACGTTATTTGGCGAATATGATGACAAATCACCCCAACATAAAAGTTTCACAATGTGGACTAGTTGTTAACCCACAGTTTTCGTATGTGGGAGCTATTCCAGATGGTTTGATAAACTGTCTTAATTGTGGCATATGTGATCCATCACTTGGTGTCCTTGAGATTAAATGTCCATCGGTATACAGAGATATCAAACCTACCGAAGCTGCCATGCATGTAAATGTCTTCTGTTCAATTGATGAAAATAGAAGTTTGAAGCTAAAAAATCCCATCCTTATTACTTTCAAATCATGGGCCAGATGGCTGTTACGAATAGAAAGTGGTGTGATTTTGTTGTGTGGACATTGAAGGATATTTCAATCGAAAGAATAAAGCTTGATGAGGAAAAACGGAATGAAATGCTAAAAAATTGAAGCTTTTACATGACAGTAGACGTGTTTACCGTGGACTTCTCCTCTACTTAAATATTTCTGAAAGCTCAACAAGAATGTCATCACTGTATATGAAATATTTTAACTACAAATTTCGTAAATTGCAGGGAGAAATAGCAACGCTGAGTGTACATACACGTAATTTGTTTAGAGTCCAAACGAATGATGTCTAATTCTTCACGAAAAGCTGAAAGTGAAACGAAAAACAAACCACAGAACTATTTAGTGTAGCATTATCATTTTAATAAACTGTCATGCTTTTGTTATTTGTTTTATCTTCTTAAAAGATGAGAATAACATTCATTCGACAGAATCTATAAATGTATAAAACCTGAACTGCATAAATGAATAAATTGTTACACTTTGAAAGCTGCTTGTAATTTACAACTAATCCTTGGAAAACTACTTCCAATAAAGCCTTAAAGACAATTTTTGTTCTATTTTGTGATTTCAAATTCATGCATTGCAAAAATAAGTGGTCATCACAAATAAGGATTACCAATGTTAAGCGTTGTCTTTATACATAACTTTCAACAAATATATCATCCTCACATTCATGTGGATATAGTGGTGGTAAAAGGGCGGTCATCGCATCACAGATCTTCCAGATTTTGTTCACAGAATTTGATATTGTAATAGGCATGATACCTTGTAAAATGTTTAACCTTTTCCGTATGTCTCTCTACATGAATCCTTAAGTTTGCAATTCGTCTTGTCTTTTGAATCTCCTCCAATGACAACTGCTGTCTTTTACTTTTCAAAGGAGGAATAATCATATGAATTCCCTTTGGCTTGTCAATCAGAAATCAAGCAACCTTTATCTGCCATTAAAGCATCATCATATTCACATAAGTTGAGTAAGCCAGATTATATAATAATTTCTCTGTCACTTATTGCTCCAGACCACAGATCAGAAACGAAACTGATAACACCATTTGGAGTAATACCAATCAAACCTTTGTAAGTAATGTGACTCCTGTAATGGCTGTACATCTGTGACTGTTTTGCTACGGAATATGGTTTCTCAGTAAAGATCTCGGTGCAGTCAATCACAACTCTGGTTTTGGGGTACAGTTCCTTGAATCCTCTTGGCATTGTTGCATCAATTATATTTCTACTTGGCCAAACTACTAAAAATGACAAATTGTCATGCAGTATATCTATCCACTTGTTTATGACTTGGGAACATGTTCATTTTGAAACGTGGAAGCGATTTGCTAGATCGACAAATAAAAGTCATTGATTGTGGCCTACCAACTTTTAATTGCGGATATTCCTTCTCATACACATCAGACAATGCATCAAACGTACAATTAAAAGCGTCACCATCCCCCAATCCTGTATAAATGTTCACCATCTATGAATCTAAATTTATATCCTTAAGGTTAATGATGGAAGTGTAACTTGTATAACATGGTCACATATTCGTACTGTGTCAATCAATCAATCAATCAATGCTTTACTGCACAAAGGCCACATACCCATATACAATAGAGTTATGTGTACATATCAATATAGGAATATACATAGGTTGAACAAGAATATAATTCAGTTAACAAAACGAAGTTTGGCGTAATGTTGAAGCATGGTGTTTATATAAGGCGATGTGAAATTGGGTGGTAGGATTTCTGCAAGGTAACAGTTTCTTAAAGGTATGTGTGGATATGAAATTAGATGTAGGTAAATATTTAATTCTGAGTTCATCATAGATTGGGCAGAGATACATAAAATGGTATTCGTCTTCGACGTTGTTACATATTTTACAGAGAATGGTTGTTTTTCCGATGTTATAGAGTCTTCCTTTTATTGACCTCCAGTTCACTGAGACCTAGTCGAAATCGAATGAGACAGTTACTAAGAGATTTAGATTTGACGTTGTGAAGATAAGTCTCAGTTACAAAGTTGGATTTAATAATGCGATATGTGTCGTATCTTGAGCTTTCCTCTAGACATGAATGCCAGTCCTGTTTAAACATGTCTATAGCACGAGTCCTTCAAATAGGAGTAACAATCGCCCACTGTTTGAGAAGTCCAAACAAAGCCGAATCCATAGGTGAATTATACGTTTTTTTATTGAAGAAGCCAAAGTATTTTTGCCGATTTCGTTTAGGTGGTAAATCATGTCAAATGCTTTCTTCGGTAGGCGATGAACTGACATTTGAATCAGTCTAGGCCAGTAGGGTAAGCATCTAGTGAAAGAATCGATGTACAGTGGGTAGAGCCCACACTCTCCGTACTGTTAGGAGTTGAAAGTCCAACATTTAAGAATTTCTTGCATGCAAACAGGTGCACCTTTTCTATAGAATGAACGCTTTGACATCCCCATATTTCGGAGCCATAGAGTAAAATAGGTAGTACTCGGGCGTCAAATAGTTTAAAGAATATTTGAGATGTTATGACATCAAGTTTATATAAGACTGATTGTAGGTGACAGAATGCCTACTTCGCTCTGGTTGCTTGTTGTTGTACAGATTTATTCATGCTTAATGTTTGTGTAAACAAGACGCCTAGATACTTATACTGTTTTACAACGTTGACTGCGCCACCTTTATATGTCCATCTCTCTTGTGCTGCGAATTGTGTTAATATGACAATGTTTGTCTTGTCCAGATTAACACTAAGCTTCCATTCATCTGAGTATTTAGCTAGGGTGTTCAGCTGATTCTGTAGACCTGTTACGGAACTTGATAAGAGGATTACGTCATCCGTAAAAAAGAAGTGACCAGAGCTCAAAAATATCTGGAAATAGTTGAACTGCGTGTTTTCCAGAAAGCGTTATTTCATTGTACAGTTCGTTAACGAACAGAGAGAACAGTAGGGGCTCAATACACATCCTTGGCGTAACCCAAGTGGACAGTCGAAGAAATCAGTTATGCCTTTGTCGCTACGAACACACGACTTTACGTTCTGGTACATGGAACTGAGAATTGCATACATCTTCCAATGTAGATGATTCTTCTGTAGGCAAGCCCAGAGGCAATGCCTATTCACAGAATCAAACGCTTTCCGAAAGTCCACAAAAGCAATATATAGCTTACGTTTGTTAAATGAAAGATACTTTTCGACAACTGCAAACAAGGTAAAGATGTGGTCTAACGTCGAGTATCCTTTCCGGAATCCAGCCTGAGCTTCTGGTAATAAATCTCGCATATTTGCCCACTGTGTAAGTTTTTTTATTAACAACGCTGGCAAACAGTTTCCCCAGGGCACTGATAAGCGAGATCCCTCTGTAATTATCCTGGTTGTTCACGCTTCCGTTCTTGAAAATAGGAACAATGATAGACTTCGACCAAACTTCCGGAAATACACCTGTTTGGAATAGTATATTAAAACATTTGGTAAGAAAAGGCAGTGGTAGCGAACATTTAATCATCTCAGAGAGAATTCCATCCACGCCTGCCGATATTCCTCTTTTCAAATGTTCAATCGCATCACGGATTTCGTTTTCTGTTACAGGGGATTCCATTATAATGTCGTCCACATCATTTTAAGTAATCACCTGCTGTGTCAGTCTCAGTGGATACACTGTGTTGGATGATATTTTCTTGAGCAGAAAAGATTTCCAAACTCTGAATAGTCTGTCCGAACTTCATCTGTCTGGGTTGCTGTCAATCTGTGTGAAGAAATAGTTTCTGCTGCTACAGGTCCACGGTAGACGTGAAACATGACGGGCATCTCATCAAGGGCTCTGTTTGAAAAATAGACATTTGTCTAAATATGTTGTAACTGATACAATTGCAAACTAACAATAACACATATCATAATATAATTGTGCAATTTTACACAATAATTTATCAACTTACAATTTTACCATAAAATACCTTACGATATTCTACTTTTTGGGAGCATATGCACTAGAATCGAGAAAAATAAAATAACATCAAACAAACCTATTCTTCTGATG
Organism: Haliotis rubra; assembly: GCF_003918875.1. Lineage (NCBI taxonomy): Eukaryota > Metazoa > Mollusca > Gastropoda > Lepetellida > Haliotidae > Haliotis > Haliotis rubra. The sequence continues at coordinate 162,398 of NW_025765084.1, read as the reverse complement.
GACCGGTGTTTGGAAGCACTCTTCAATAGATGTATTAGTCACTGAAGAATCAGGGACCATCGATTCCAATCCTGGTGCCGACTCCAACCACTCTGTCTGCAGAACAAAGCTTTCATACATTTTTTATCAATTATCTTTTCTATATTTGCGTGCATCTGAGGTAAGATATTCAGTAGATTATAACATGAACAGTAAATTAATTTCAAATTCAGACGTGATTAATAATAAACTTCAACAACCCTTTCAAACCCTTACATAGGGAGTTCTCTCCCTTCTCTAATCAACTGAAACTTAGATTTTAAAATATAATTTTAATTCAGAAGTCAGCATGGCCGTTTTGTACTAACATACAGATCAGTAAATTGAATATAATATTCCAGATATAGAGAGTAACTTACTATCAATCTATTGTTTATTATCATTTATTGTAGGCTACATATTTCTAACGGTCTAGGTCATCTGTCTAAAAAGGTTCAAAATTAAATGTTGTACGCTATATATCTGTATTTCTGTGCTGTAAGCTGTATATACATGCTGTAAGCTGTATATCTATTCTATATATCTGTATTTCTGTGCTGTAAGCAGTATATACGTGCTGTAACATAAGCTGTATATATGTGCTGTAAGCTGAATATACGTGCTGTAAGCTGTATATATGTGCTGTAAGCTGTATATCTATGCTGTAGGCTGTATATGTGTGCTGTAAGCTGTATATACGAGCTGTAAGCTGTATATGTGTGATGTTAGCTGTATATACGCGCTGTAAGCTGTATATGTGTGATGTAAGCTGCATATACGAGCTGTAAGCTGTATATGTGTGCTGTAAGCTGTATATACGCGCTGTAAGCTGTATATGTGTGCTGTAAGCTGTATATCCAGAAATGTAATCTGTATATATGTGATGTAAGCTGTATATACAATACAGCTGTGCTGTAAAAGCAGCTGTATATAGTTGACAATTGATAATGTACTAGAAACATTCACAAAGTATATATTTCGTGATGAAAGTTTCAAATATAATTGCAAAGGCTGCTCTGTTTCAGGGTATAAAATGCTAAAGTTCAAAAGTATGTGATATGTCAGTGATGTATGACCTCGCATGTAACAGAGACAGTCCTGCATTAAGTGATACTTTGTTACGCCAGATGTGTTCTTCATATTCTTGTACGTGTCTGTTTGTAATTCGTCTCACTGGTGTTTGGGGGGAAATGAACCACTGTATGCGTAGTACGTATGTAAGTAGTTTATAAGGTTGTATTTGCACAAAACAGACTGAAGATCTCACACAAATAGTTGATTTTCGGGGTGTATTAGCCATGGAAGCACAGAATATGTGTTTTATGAGATTGTCACAACTAGCGTTGCATAAAGAGCCAAAGAACTGGAGTTTACTTTTATCAATGTAGCCAATCATGGTCCACAATCTAAATTTGCAAAAAGTGGATTCAGACGGAGATCTCTTATCTAGTCCCTGGACGGTGCGGGCAAAGAGATTACCGCTGTGTGTTTTCTAGCAACCAAAGTTGCTGCCCTTTAATAATCAAACAATAGTTCACAGCCATAAAAACTTGTTTTCAGAATCATTCTTTGCCATATCTTAACACTGGTAGCTGGATGTAGGTCAGTGTTATTTAGCCCCAAGCATTTAAGGGAATTAACACTCTGTCTTGCTTTCTGACAGCACTTTTCGATTCTAGATTTACATGTTAAATCAGACGTTAGAAGTATACCGCCGTAAGTAGTGGAATCTGCTGGTGCGATGTTTTCATTACCAAGAGTGTAGTTTACAGTTTTAACTTTACGTTTACGTTTATTAAAAATGATTACTGTGCTTTTTGCAGGATTGTATATTTAAGCGCCATTTATTGGCATATGTATGTACAGTATCGAGAGCAGTTTGAAGTCCCTTTGGTGAAAGTACTTACAAGTGTTGTGTCGTCAGCAAGCAATATAGTCGGAACATTCACACCATACACTTAGGCCATTACTAGCCTGTCTTGGTGAAGAAATTAAATCATTGATAAACACTAGGAAGAACCAGGACGACATGACTCACCTGCCTTGGCCAACACCTTGCTTAATAGGATACCTGTCAGAGTTTTCACCCTTATATCTTACAAAAGCATAACTATTTGTATGGCTGTAGTGCAGTAGTTTCCAGATGTTTCCCTGGATACCTAGTTGATGTAACTTGTAAAATAGACCATCGTGCCATATTCTGTCAAATGCTTTTCGTTATCTAAAAAGGCAGCATATACTGTAGAGTTTTCTCTCAATGTAATATCTGATACTTTCAATAAGAGCAAAACGCTCACTTAACTGCGCCATGTTCCTTTCTAAATCAAACTGGAGTATATCAGGGAAGTAAGGATTATTTTCAAGTAATTTAGTTTCTATTCGTTTAAGTAATAGCTTCTCAAAAGTTTTCCAAGGCATGACGTTAGAGTAATTCCCCTATAGTTTCGGGGATCGGATTTTTCCTTTTACCTTTATAGATTGGAATGAATGCCATACCAAGTCTATAGTTAAAAGGCACATAGCGAAATTTAATTATTTTGTTAAACAGGTCACAAAGGTGTGTAATGAGGCCCTGACCCCGTGGATATAATGTGCTCATTTGTAATGTTATCTGGGCCTGGAGATTTGTTTTGCAGAGATTTGACAATCTCTCGTACCTCGTTATCTGTAAAATCTTTCCAGTCCTTCATCGATTAAATAGTCATCTAATACTTCAATAGATTCAACCTCTCTGACATATTTCATCTTTAAATTCATCATCAAACATCTGTGAGGTGTGTGGCTGAGCTTTAGGTCCGAGTAATATTTACCCACAATCTACATATACCAGCAGGTGTTGATTCATTTTCATTATCATAGTTAAGTGTAGGTTATAACATCAGTTGTGGATCTTTGTGTTTTCTGACAGTTTTGTAAAAGGTATTGATATCAAGTTCAGCTGCATGTTTTCAATTTCAGTCAAAATCCCACGCTTTTTAGATCTTTCAGATTTTCGATGCAGACGTCTAAAGTTTGACTTTTCAGTTTTATATGATAATAATACATCCGAGTCGTCACCTCTGGGCTTACCACTGTTAACCCATGCCTCTACGAGCAACTCTCATACGGTAGTGGGCATTATCTAAACCATCCTGTTTCCAGTATGGCTTTAGATAAGGCTTGAATGTACTTTGTGGGATACATTTACAGCTGGCCTGTATAAGGCCGTTAGTAATAATGTGACAATGGTTTTCTATAACTTGACAATGATCAGTTGTAGATTGTGTGCCTTGGTGATATACAAAACTGGAGATATTTTTCTACTTCATACTCAAACATATCTAAGTTGTCCCTGTTAGCTTTGTTCCATTTTGGGACTTTAGGGTTTTGGTTAAACTCATCACGGTGTAGGACGTGTTCTGAAAGGGACATAAGACAAGGAAAGTGATCGGATACTGAATAAGGGCATGAGTCTATCACTTCACAACTTGTAACATAGCCCTGAGCCCAAGATGGAACAAGAAAATAATCGATTAGGCTTTGAGAGAGGTTATCTTTGGATCGACATGTAAATCCGGGTCCTCTGGATCGTACTGCATCAACAACATGTGAAAGGTATCTATCAAGTACCATGTTATTGAGATACTTGGCCCGTGTAGACAGGGGGTGTTTACATATATCTGCATTGAGATCACCCATGATAATAGTAGTACCAAGCTGACAGAGGTTATCATAAATGTCTAAAATCTCATTAAGTGCATCACAATAAACAGAATGTAATACATTTGTTGAGGGCAGTCTACATGCAATAATAAAACATCTGTATGATGTTTACGGACAGTTTGACTGCTATTGCATGACTTGTGAGAGTTGAGACAGCTTCCGCTTCCAGTTACACTGCTTATTAATTAAAAGCCGGCTAATCCACCTGAACCCCTGTAGAACATGAAAGATTACGAGGAACAGCTTTGTATGCCATTAGGTTGGAGTGTCATGAAATGCTGTTAAGTTGTCTATGTTATCTACAGATAACCAGTGCTCCTGTAGAGCAATGACGTCAACCGGAAGTGACAAAGTTTTGGTTATATAGTCCGAACCATGTAAAACACCTCTCACATTCCATGTCCAGAAAGGATAGAGAGCCATAAGGATATGAATACAAGTTATATAAATCATGATATATTGTCTAAATAACATATCAAACATAGTCACCTTAAAAGTTCTGGTTGTCAGCTTGATCATATGAGTATCTCATCCTGCTTTTAGGAACATAGTCCTTACTTCTAATATCCGCTGGCCAGAATTCTGGATTACCTGACACAACAGCTTCATAATCATCAAAGTCAATGTTAACTTGCACTGTATAAGTATCCTGGTAGTTATAGTTCTGTCTCTTCTTCAAAAGTCGCACAAACGTTATACGAACATGCCGTTCATGAGCATAGTCAAATATTAAGTTCTTTACACATTCAAATGAATCATCAGCTTTAATGTTGTACAGCACAATCCTTTACTACGCAGCCTTGGAACTCCTTCTAAGGTGCAAGATTTCATAAAGTGATTTGATAGGATGGGAAGTTGTATGTGTCGTACACGTATGTGCAATGCTCATGTAAGCTATATATGTGCTGTAAGCCGTATATATGCATCATCATTAATATGTGTTAAGCTGTATATGTGCGCCTATAAGCTGTATATGTGTGCGTGCTGTAAGCTGTATGTATGTGCTGTAAGCTGTATATGTGATGTAAGCTGTATAGCTGTATATGTGTATATGTGCTGTAAGCTGTATATATGTGCTGTAAGCTGTATATACGCGCTGTAAGCTGTATATATGTGCTGTAAGCTGTATATCTGTGCTGTAAGCTGTATATATGTGCTGTAAGCTGTATATATGTGCTGTAAGCTGTATATCCGTGCTGTAAGCTGTATATATGTGCTGTAAGCTGTATATATGTGCTGTAAGCTGTATATATGTGCTGTAAGCTGCTGTATATATATATGTGCTGTAAGCTGTATATATGTGCTGTAAGCTGTATATATGTGCTGTAAGCTGTATATATGTGCTATATATATGTGCTGTATATATGTGCTATAAGCTGTATATGTGTGCTGTAAGCTGTATATATGTGCTGTAAGCTGTAAGCATATATGTAAGCTGTATATATGTGCTGTAAGCTGTATATATGTGCTGTAAGCTGTATATATGTGCTGTAAGCTGTATATATGTGCTGTAAGCTGTATATATGTGCTGTAAGCTGTATATATGTGCTGTAAGCTGTATATATGTGCTGTAAGCTGTATATATGTGATGTAAGCTGTATATATGTGCTGTAAGCTGTATATATGTGCTGTAAGCTGTATATATGTGCTGTAAGCTGTATATATGTATCATAAGCTTAATATCCGTGCTATAAGCTGTATATGTGCGCTATAAGCTGTATATGTGTGATGTAAGCTGTATATACGTGCTGTAAGCTGTATATATGTGCTGTAAGCTGTATATCTGTGCTGTAAGCTGTATATGTGTGCTGTAAGCTGTATATACGCGCTGTAAGCTGTATATGTGTGCTGTAAGCTGTATATGTTTGATGTAAGCTGTATATATGTGCTGTAAGCTGTATATATGTGCTGTAAGCTGTATATGTGTGCTGTAAGCTGTATATATGTGATGTAAGCTGTATATATGTGCTGTAAGCTGTATATCTGTGCTGTAAGCTGTATATATGTGCTGTAAGCTGTATATCTGTGCTGTAAGCTGTATATATGTGATGTAAGCTGTATATATGTGCTGTAAGCTGTATATATGTGCTGTAAGCTGTATATATGTGCTGTAAGCTGTATATATGTGTGTGTGTATGTGCTGTAAGCTGTATATATGCTGTAAGCTGTATATCTGTGCTGTAAGCTGTATATGTGTGATGTAAGCTGTATATACGTGCTGTAAGCTGTATATGTGTGCTGTAAGCTGTATATATGTGCTGTAAGCTGTATATATGTGCTGTAAGCTGTATATATGTGCTGTAAGCTGTATATGTGTGCTGTAAGCTGTATATGTGCTGTAAGCTGTATATGTGTGCTGTAAGCTGTATATATGTGCTGTAAGCTGTATATATGTGCTGTAAGCTGTATATATGTGATGTAAGCTGTATATGTGTGCTGTAAGCTGTATATATATGCTGTAAGCTGTATATCTGTGCTGTAAGCTGTATATGTGTGCTGTAAGCTGTATATATGTGCTGTAAGCTGTATATGTGTGCTGTAAGCTGTATATCTGTGCTGTAAGCTGTATAAATGTGATGTAAGCTGTATATGTGTGCTGTAAGCTGTATATGTGTGTTATAAGCTGTATATATGTGTCATAAGCTTAATATCTGTGCTGTAAGCTGTATATACAGTTTTCCCATTAAACCTTTGTTTCCTAATACTAACAATACTGATGGAATTTTAGAATAGGTGTTACAATGTGTAGTAACGTATTCAGCATGGCAGGCAACTCGTGTAGGCTTAAGAATGAACCTTACTCTATCAAGAGTCATCTGCCCTGGTGTACCAGATGGCTTCTTTTGTTGACATGGCAGGTTTGACAGCAGAAGAGAAAAGAAAGCTGTTTCTGGATGATTTTCAACGGGTTGTGACCAATGCAAAATAGTTAGCTGGTAGACATGACATTCCTCTGTCTACGGTATACAGAACTTTGAAGAACATTCAGTCAGGAGTTGGGGTTGAGCACAAAAAGGGGCAGGAGGCCAAGGAAGTTCAGTACAACGGATAGTTGGCGACTTGGTCAGATTGTGAGTAGGGGAAAATTGAAAAGCGTTGAGAATATCAGAAATGAGTTGATTAACAGAAGAAGTCCTCAGGTATGTAATGAAACCCTTAGACGAGAATTACAAAGACTTAACTGGGTGAAAAAGCGCGGAATTCCCTCACCATTGATGGAAGGTGCACACAAAAAAGACGTTTAAACTGGTGTAGGCCTCACGAAAATCAAGATTGGGATACTGTTTTCTTTTCCGATGAAGGTTCTGTCTGGCTTTTTCCGAACTGTATGAAAATGTGGACAAAAGATACCGTGAAATATATCTACCAACGCCCAAAACACAGCCCAAATTCCACATGTGGTGGGAGTGACGCCGTTGTGTATTTCCACTGGAAATTTGACGAAGGAACGATATGTTGACATCTTAAATGATCGCCTCCTGTTACTTGATTTCCCAGCATGATAACGACCCCCAAACACACTGCGGGCTACACAACACCGGTTGTCGGACCAAAATGGTCAAGTTTTAGACTAGCCCAGCCACAGCCCAGATCTTAACAGAATTGAGAATGTGTGGGGACTAATGAAGGACAGTATAAACAAAAAAGGACTTAGAAATATTGAGGATATGAAGAGATAAGTGGTCGAGTATTGGGATACCCGTTACCCAATTTCCTGCAAACTTTGATCGGTAATGTACCAAGGAGCATTCGGTCGTGTGCTGCAGGGCAAGGAGGTCTCAAAAAGTGCTTAGCACTTAGATTATAAGAGTGTCATATCCCAACATATGCACGTAAGCAAAACTTCTATAGTTTGCATACATGTATTAGATATTTGCCGAAACAACTTTCTCAAGAATTTCTGGGAATACTATAAATATAACCATGCCAGCCTCAAAACTGTCGACCGCCTCCGTAGTGTAGTGGTTAGAGCGTCCGCCCGGAGAGCGGAAGGTCGCGGGTTCGATCCCGGAGTCGGCTCGGAGTCAGTATAATGTGTCTGAGTGGGGTATTCATGCTTCACTGCGGCATGGTATCTCAGTGGGCTAGCACTATAAAACCAGCTTCAGTCTGAGCTAGTACAAGCAGCCGCACATACACATACACACGCATGCACGTCGTCATATGAGCGAAATATTCTCAAGCACAACGTAAAACCCAATTCCACTTCACCTCACCTCAAAACTGTCTGAGCTGGCAAGTGAAAGAAATCGTTCAGGTCTGCCATCGCCAATGTAAACTAGCATGATTAAGATAATATTCTTTTCGACACTCATGTAAGGATATGACGTATTCTTTTAGCATCACACCTTGCCGGATATCAGTAATTACCTTTCACATTTTCAGTTATTCTTTTCATTTATAAACAGCAATTTATGCTGTAATCGCTATGTGAATTGCCAATGGAAACAGCTTTGCACATCCATTTTGAAACAACACAAATGGCGACACAACCTGATTTGTCTGATGCAATATTATTCTAGTTATTTCTATTATTGTATTGTACTGTACCCGAAAGGAAGAACAAAATCCATTAATGATCAACCGCCGGTCACAAATGTAAGACACATTACATTTTCTTAGTAATCTATGTTAGATTAGAATTGGAAGGGTACAGTATACTGTTAGTGACTGGGGTGCAGGTGACTAGTGTTTGGAAAGGTACAGTGTACTGGTAGTGACGGGGGTACAAGTTACTGGTGTGTTAAAGGGTACAGTGTACTGGTAGTGACGGACGTAGAGGTTACCTGTGCATGGAGGGGACAGCGCACTGGTAGTGACGGGGGTACAGGTTACTAAAGTACTGTCGGAAATGCTAGAAAAATGCTTTTTGACTTATATTTAAAATTCAGGGGTATTACAGTTACTTAAATAACAAATATCACTTCAAGAAACATCCACCTAATGTAGACCGAGAGAATAAATTGTGAGACATGCCCTAAAATGTGTTTTTACTGATGAAAATACCAAAAACTTAGAAAAATAAGGGGTAGTGGGACGTTATTTGATACAAACATTAATTGCCTGTGTTACGTCATCAGCATCCACGGTATCGACAGGTGAAATTGACACCTGAGCACGCGCTCGGGCGAGGGGTCATCTCAATAGATGTTTTCTGCAAAATGTTGAATATGTGTACGTATAGTATACGTATCGGTTATGTAAGGGATCATTTGTGTATGTGTGTTTGTTTTTTAAATAAACATACGAATTACTGTACATTGGAAAGAGTCCAATCACTTGTGTTATCTTATCGATTGATTGTAGAAATGTGCAACGTTTTAATAAATGTTTTGCATGTCAACAGTATATTTCATTGAAAACATATGGATGTAATTCGGTCAGTTTAATCTAGTTGTGAACATTGGCCAAAGATTTAACGAAGTCACTGGTGTAGCTTCTTTAGAATATGTATATTTTTCTTCTCATAAAGTTTGTAGACCGCCCGTCTAAGCACTCCCTTGTCAAAGTTGTCAAGGATGGTTTTACGTCCCGGTTTTGCATTTGAGACGGTCCCTGTCTTGTCTGATTTGTTTACAATATTGTAAACTTGTTGGTAAGACATGCCAACTGCTCTACAAGTTCTGTAATAAACCCTTTCTAAACTAATGAAAGGTTTACCTCTGTCTTTTTTAAGCAGAAAAAAACTATAAACCTTTGCAACAATCGACTGCAAATCGTTGGTCATAGTGGACGCTGTGATAAAGATGTGCATGCATGACGGGAAACTTATTTATCAAGACTTTTATTTATAATAATATTTTTTCAATAAAGAAACGATAATTAAGTAAAGTGACACAAACATTGAATATTTATTTGTTTAGGAAAAACGTTAATTCATATTTTTACACCACCTGTATTATTAGCATAAATGTAAAGACTATTTCAGATTTCTGTTGTTGAACTCTGAAAAACTATAAAGTTGCTGTTTTGGTACCAAATTCTCTCCTGTAAACTGCCCTTTAAATGCATGGGAATGTTAAATCGATTGAAATGAAAATTAGGTAGACAATAGGCGAGTTGATATATTGACAACATAGTACATTTATCACGTTTATTAAGATATTAAGGCTAAAAAGCATTTTTCTAGCATTTCCGACAGTACTTTAGTGTTTGGAATGGAACAGTCTACTGGTAGTGACGGGGGTAGAGATTACTGGTGTATAGAAGTGTACACTAAACTGGTAGTGACGGACATACAGATTACCTGTGCATGGAGGGGACACAGTGTACTGGTAGTGACGGACGTACAGATTACCTGTGCATGGAGGGGACACAGTGTACTGGTAGTGACGGACGTACAGGTTACCTGTGCATGGAGGGGACAGTGTACTGGTAGTGACGGATGTACAGATTACCTGTGCATGGAGGGGACACGGTGTACTGGTAGTGACGGGGGTACAGATTACCTGTGCATGGAGGAGACACAGTGTACTGGTAGTGACGGACGTACAGATTACCTGTGCATGGAGGGGACACAGTGTACTGGTAGTGACGGACGTACAGGTTACCTGTGCATGGAAGGGAGACAGTGTACTGGTAGTGACGGATGTACAGATTACCTGTGCATGGAGGGGACACAGTGTACTGGTAGTGACGGACGTACAGGTTACCTGTGCATGGAGGGGAAACAGTGTACTGGTAGTGACGGACGTACAGGTTACCCTGTGCAGGAGGGACACAGTGTACTGGTAGTGACGGACGTACAGGTTACCTGTGCATGGAGGGGACACAGTGTACTGGTAGTGACGGACGTACAGGTTACCTGTGCATGGAGGGGACACAGTGTACTGGTAGTGACGGATGTACAGATTACCTGTGCATGGAGGGGACACAGTGTACTGGTAGTGACGGACGTACAGATTACCTGTGCATGGAGGGGACACAGTGTACTGGTAGTGACGGACGTACAGATTACCTGTGCATGGAGGGGACACAGTGTACTGGTAGTGACGGACGTACAGGTTACCTGTGCATGGAGGGGCACAGTGTACTGGTAGTGACGGACGTACAGGTTACCTGTGCATGGAGGGGAAACAGTGTACTGGTAGTGACGGACGTACAGGTTACCTGTGCATGGAGGGGACACAGTGTACTGGTAGTGACGGGGGTACAGGTTACCTGTGCATGGAGGGGACACAGTGTACTGGTAGTGACGGGGGTACAGGTTACCTGTGCATGGAGGGGACACAGTGTACTGGTAGTGACGGACGGAAAGGTTACCTGTGCATGGAGGGGACACAGTGTACTGGTAGTGACGGACGGAAAGGTTACCTGTGCATGGAGGGGACACAGTGTACTGGTAGTGACGGACGTACAGATTACCTGTGCATGGAGGGGACACAGTGTACTGGTAGTGACGGACGTACAGGTTACTTGTGCATGGAGGGGAGACAGTGTACTGATAGTGACGGATGTACAGATTACCTGTGCATGGAGGGGACAGAGTGTACTGGTAGTGACGAATGTACAGATTACCTGTGCATGGAGGGGACACAGTGTACTGTAGTGACGGACGTACAGATTACCTGTGCATGGAGGGGACACAGTGTACTGGTAGTGACGGACACATATTACCTGTGCATGGAGGGGGCACAGTGTACTGGTAGTGACGGACGTACAGGTTACCTGTGCATGGAGGGGAAACAGTGTACTGGTAGTGACGGACGTACAGGTTACCTGTGCATGGAGGGGACACAGTGTACTGGTAGTGACGGGGGTACAGGTTACCTGTGCATGGAGGGGACACAGTGTACTGGTAGTGACGGGGTACAGGTTACCTGTGCATGGAGGGGACACAGTGTACTGGTAGTGACGGACGGAAAGGTTACCTGTGTGCATGGAGGGACACAGTGTACTGGTAGTGACGGACGGAAAGGTTACCTGTGCATGGAGGGGACACAGTGTACTGGTAGTGACGGACGTACAGGTTACCTGTGCATGGAGGGGACACAGTGTACTGGTAGTGACGGACGGAAAGGTTACCTGTGCATGGAGGGGACACAGTGTACTGGTAGTGATGGGGGTACAGGTTACCTGTGCATGGAGGGGACACAGTGTACTGGTAGTGACGGGGGTACAGGTTACCTGTGCATGGAGGGGACACAGTGTACTAGTAGTGACGGACGGAAAGGTTACCTGTGCATGGAGGGGACACAGTGTACTGGTAGTGACGGACGGAAAGGTTACCTGTGCATGAAGGGGATACAGTGTACTGGTAGTGACGGACGTAGTGGTTACCTGTGCATTGAGGGGACACAGTGTACTGGTAGTGACGGACGTACAGGTAACCTGTGCATGGAGGGGACACAGTGTACTGGTAGTGACGGACGTACAGGTTACCTGTGCATGGAGGGGACACAGTGTACTGGTAGTGACGGACGTAGTGGTTACCTGTGCATTGAGGGGACACAGTGTACTGGTAGTGACGGACGGAAAGGTTACCTGTGCATGGAGGGGACACAGTGTACTGGTAGTGACGGACATACAGGTTACCTGTGCATGGAGGGGACACAGTGTACTGGTAGTGACGGATGTACAGATTACCTGTGCATGGAGGGGACACAGTGTACTGGTAGTGACGGACGTACAGATTACCTGTGCATGGAGGGGACACAGTGTACTGGTAGTGACGGACGCACATATTACCTGTGCATGGAGGGAGCACAGTGTACTGGTAGTGACGGACGTACAGGTTACCTGTGCATGGAGGGACACAGTGTACTACTAGTGAGTGACGGACAATACAAGGTTACCTGTCCATGGAGGGAGACAGTGTACTGGTAGTGACGGACGGAAAGGTTACCTGTGCATGGAGGGGACAGAGTGTACTGGTAGTGACGGACGTACAGATTACCTGTGCATGGAGGGGACACAGTGTACTGGTAGTGACGGACGTACAGGTTACCTGTGCATGGAGGGGACACAGTGTACTGGTAGTGACGGATGTACAGATTACCTGTGCATGGAGGGGACACAGTGTACTGGTAGTGACGGATGTACAGATTACCTGTGCATGGAGGGGACACAGTGTACTGGTAGTGACGGATGTACAGATTACCTGTGCATGGAGGGGACACAGTGTACTGGTAGTGACGGACGTACAGGTTACCTGTGCATGGAGGGAAACAGGAAACAGTGTACTGGTAGTGACGGACGTTACAGGTTACCTGTGCATGGAGGGGACACAGTGTACTGGTAGTGACGGGGGTACAGGTTACCTGTGCATGGAGGGGACACAGTGTACTGGTAGTGACGGGGGTACAGGTTACCTGTGCATGGAGGGGACACAGTGTACTGGTAGTGACGGACGGAAAGGTTACCTGTGCATGGAGGGGACACAGTGTACTGGTAGTGACAGGGGACGTACAGGTTACCTGTGCATGGAGGGACACAATGTACTGGTAGTGACAGGGGTACAGGTTACCTGTGCATGGAGGGGACACAGTGTACTGGTAGTGACGGACGGAAAGGTTACCTGTGCATGGAGGGGACACAGTGTACTGGTAGTGACGGACGGAAAGGTTACCTGTGCATGAAGGGGATACAGTGTACTGGTAGTGACGGGGGTACAGGTTACCTGTGCATGGAGGGAACACAGTGTACTGGTAGTGACGGACGTACAGGTTACCTGTGCATGGAGGGGCACAGTGTACTGGTAGTGACGGACGGAAAGGTTACCTGTGCATGGAGGGGACACAGTGTACTGGTAGTGACGGACGTACAGATTACCTATGCATGGAGTGGACACAGTGTACTGGTAGTGACGTACGTACAGGTTACCTGTGCATGGAGGGGACACAGTGTACTGGTAGTGACGGACGTACAGATTACCTGTGCATGGAGGGGACACAGTGTACTGGTAGTGACAGAGGGTACAGGTTACCTGTGCATGGAGGGACACAGTATACTGGTAGTGACGAGGGGTACAGGTTACCTGTGCATGGAGGGACACAGTGTACTGTACTGGTAGTGACGGACGGAAAGGTTACCTGTGCATGGAGGGGACACAGTGTACTGGTAGTGACGGACGGAAAGGTTACCTGTGCATGAAGGGGATACAGTGTACTGGTAGTGACGGGGGTACAGGTTACCTGTGCATGGAGGGAACACAGTGTACTGGTAGTGACGGACGTACAGGTTACCTGTGCATGGAGGGGGCACAGTGTACTGGTAGTGACGGACGTACAGGTTACCTGTGCATGGAGGGGACACAGTGTACTGGTAGTGACGGACGTACAGATTACCTATGCATGGAGGGGACACAGTGTACTGGTAGTGACGTACGTACAGGTTACCTGTGCATGGAGGGGACACAGTGTACTGGTAGTGACGGACGTACAGATTACCTGTGCATGGAGGGGACACAGTGTACTGGTAGTGACGGGGGTACAGGTTACCTGTGCATGGAGAGGACACAGTGTACTGGTAGTGACGGGGCTACAGGTTACCTGTGCATGGAGGGGACACAGTGTACTGGTAGTGACGGACGGAAAGGTTACCTGTGCATGGAGGGGACACAGTGTACTGGTAGTGACGGACGGAAAGGTTACCTGTGCATGAAGGGGATACAGTGTACTGGTAGTGACGGACGTACAGGTTACCTGTGCATGGAGGGGACACAGTGTACTGGTAGTGACGGACGTACAGGTTACCTGTGCATTGAGGGGCACAGTGTACTGGTAGTGACGGACGTACAGGTTACCTGTGCATGGAGGGGACACAGTGTACTGGTAGTGACGGATGTACAGATTACCTATGCATGGAGGGGACACAGTGTACTGGTAGTGACGGATGTACAGATTACCTGTGCATGGTGGGGACACAGTGTACTGGTAGTGACGGATGTACAGATTACTTGTGCATGGAGGGGACACAGTGTAATGGTAGTGACGGATGTACAGATTACCTGTGCATGGAGGGGACACAGTGCACTGGTAGTGACGGACGTACAGATTACCTGTGCATGGAGGGGAAACAGTGTACTGGTAGTGACGGATGTACAGATTACCTGTGCATGGTGGGGACACAGTGTACTGGTAGTGACGGATGTACAGATTACTTGTGCATGGAGGGGACACAGTGTACTGGTAGTGACGGACGTACAGGTTACCTGTGCATGGAGGGGACACAGTGTACTGGTAGTGACGGATGTACAGATTACCTATGTTACTGGTGTATGGAAGGGTACAGTGTACTGGTAGTGACGGGGGTACAGGTTACTGGTGTTTGTAAGGGTAAAGTGTACTGGTAGTGACGGCGTCATAGGTTACTGGTGTTTGGAAGGGTACATTGTACTGGAGGTGGCAAGGGTACAGGTTACTGATTTATAACGTGACTACAGTCATAAGGAACTACAGTTATAACAAACTAGTTATACTCAGCTACGGTTATAACGAACTACAGTTATAACGTAACTACAGTTATAACGAGCTAGTTATAAATAACTACTGTTATAAAATATTAGTTATACTCAGCTACGGTTATTACGAGCTACGGTTATAGCGAACTACAGTTATAACGAGCTACGGTTATAACAATCTACAGTTATAATGAACTATGGTTATAACGAACTACGGTTATAACGAACTACAGTTATAACGAACTATAGTTATAATGAGCTATGGTTACGAACTACGGTTATAACGAACTACAGTTATAACGAGCTACGGCTATAGCGAACTACGTTATAACGAACTACGGCTATAACGAGCTACGGCTATAACGAACTGCGGCTGTAACGAAGTACAGTTATACCGAACTATGGTTATAACGAACTACAGTTATAACGAGCTACGGCTATATCGAACTATAGTTATGACGAGCTACGGCTATAACGAACTACGGCTATAAGGAGCTGCGGCTATAACGAATTACAGTTATAACGAATTATGGCTATAACGAACTGAGGTAATAACGAAGTACAGTTATAACAAGCTACGGCTGTAACGAACTACAGTTGTAACGAGCTACAGTTATAACGAACTACAGTTATAACGAGCTACGGCTATAACGAACTACAGTTATAACGAGCTACAGTTGTAAAGAGCTACGGCTATAACGAACTACTCAATAACGAACTATAGTTATAAAAAAACTACGGTTATAAGGAACTACAGTTATAACGAATTACGGTGATAACGAATTCTAATGCGACTTAGTATGTAACACGAGTTCTCATTGGTCAATGCTATAAATTTCCGACCGTATAATCAGCAATTTGAGAACCGCTTCACCAAAACTTTTGAATGTATCCCTACACACGTTGTTGACAAACAAAGATGGCGACCTGTCAATCAAGCGAGAACGCTAGCTTAGATTATGGTGATTTTGTTATCGATTACGATGAAAACGATTACGATGAAAGTGGTTTGACCGATCTAAACATTCTACTTGCTGCTGAAGAAATCGACAACATTTTGGCTACATCGGCATGTGAGAAGACAGAGGATGTCAACGCCGCGTCTAACGCGGAAGTGACAGCCGTCAATCATGGCGTCAACGATGTCGATAACAGTGTCCCGGCGAGGGATACCGCATCTGTGAAAACAGAGGACAAAGATCGTTTCCCTGAACTGGAGGAGTCAGATTTGGAAAATCTTTTGACCAATGCTAACAGTACCGACACGGATAGAATGACCAAGTGGGGTGTCAACACTTTTCGTCGTATGTAATTCTATGTCTGTGAATAATTCAAAGCTTAGAGGATTGACTTTTCACCAGAATAGAAAAATGATGATCACGAAATAAAGAATTGATATCTTATCCTTTCAATAATAGCTGTACGTAATCGTCAAAATATCATGGATATGTCGAAGTAATAACAGGCGATTTAACTCAGAACAACTGTGAAACCATATCAAACGTAGTGTTTAATTCAAATGATATAGGAAAGAAATATCGGTAAAGGTATAGGCAGTAAAATGTAATCACCAATGAAACAATTTGAAAATAAAAACTAAGACTATCAAATTGTTTTGGTTACAGAATGGCTACAAAAACGGGGAGAGAGTTCGGTGTTTGAGTCCCTACCAACAGACAGATTAGATGTACAACTTCGATGGTTCTATGCTGAAATTAGAAATGCCAACGGAGATATGTACAGCAAAAGCACCTTCGTTGGTATCAGGGCATCATTAAACAGGCACTTGAGATCAGCACCCTACAGCCGAAATATTTCGCTCCTCGAGGACAAGGAATTCTTTAAATCTAACCAGATGTTTAAATGCATGTTAAAAAAGCACAAACGTGAGGGTCACGACAAAACCGAGCACCATCCGACTATCTCTGAAGGAGATTTGAAAAAATTCAGATCAAATGACACTTAATGTTTTTGATGTAAACAACCCGTGGTCACTACAAAACAAAGTATGGTTCGATATTACTTTGAGTTTCGCACGCCGAGGCCGAGAAAATCAGCGAAACTTAAAGCCTGATTCCTTTGTATTAAAAAAAAATGATTCCGGTGTGGAATATGTGGGAATGGCCTATAACGAGGCCACGAAAAACCATCAAGATGATGATCTACGAGATCGCGACTTTGAAAGCAAACCCCGAATGTATGCTACGATGGATGAACAATGTCCTATCTCCTCCGTACGACTTTTTCTCGAAAAACGTAATCCGGACAACGATGCATTCTTTCAGAAACCCAAGGCCAAAATATCTGTATATGATTCATGTTGGTATACAAGCAGACCAGTCGGTGTCAAAACTCTGAATGATATGATGAAAACAATCTCAACTGAGGTCAACTTAGTCGAAGTTATACAAATCACAGTGTCAGAGCTACTACAATTACCCTACTTTCTCACGCTGTAGTCGCAACCAGAGAAATAATGAGAATTTCTGGCCACAAAAATGAGCAGAGCATCCGCAGTTATAACAGTGATTAATCTGAATTTCAGAAACGTCAGTACGCTTCAATCATACACGGCAAAGGTGACTACAATGCTACTGTATCAACATACACCAAGAAACACTATCTGTGAGCTCTACCACTTCTTGAAGCAACTTGAAGTGCAGAACTCACAAGTGAATGTGTACAATTACTTTAGTACCCCCGATCCTAAGCATGTGGCCTAATTAACAAAAGATTTAACCGAACGCTTCGACCTAGACTTCATTGTAAACATGTAGATCTAACACTGTCCAAACACGTCAATCGGAGGTTTTATGTTGTTCGATGTTCATGTTACCGTTGGAAATAAGCAATGACCTTGCATTTATTACGTTATTTGATATGTTTGAAACAAAAATAAAGTATAACTTACTTTAATAATAACGCCAAGATGACACTCTAGTGAAATAACTTGATGATATTGTTGATTCTTCTTCTCCACTGCTTGTGTCTCGACGTTCGAATGGCCGATTACCACGTTGTGTGAAAGTCAAGGTTATCATGACGTCACAAATATTTGCTCTATCGCTACAAGTTTTAAAATTGTTATGTGCAGAAGAGTAACACTATAATGTATTCATCACTGTCAGATTGAGTCAGTGTGCACATAATAAACGTGTTTATCGTGATCAGTTGACTTGTTATTCAATTTGTTGAAGGTTAAAAAAGGGAACTACTTTTTCTGGCGATAGTGCAAGTTCAAGGAGTGATATGATTAACCTTTGACCTAGAGGAACTTTGACCTGGTTTAAATAATGAATTTCTTGCACGAAAAACAGCTTAAAACGAGTTGAATTAGAATGGAGATAACTGTAATGTGTTTGACGAATTGGGGACGTATACCGGTGGTTATATAGCCGCAAATTTAGTTATATCGGCGACGCGGAAGCCGAGCCGATATAACGGTAAATTTGCGGCTATATAACCACCGGTACACGTCCCCAATTCGTCAAAGACAGTACAGTTATCCCCTAACTATAGTTATAACGAAAAGGCTATAACGAACTACTGTTATAACATAACTACATTTATAAGGAACTACAGTTATAACAAACTAGTTATACTCAGCTACGGTTATAACGAACTAAGTTAAAACGAGCTAAAATTATAACGAACTACAGTTATAACGTAACTAGTTATAACGAGCTAGTTATAAGAAACTATAGTTATAACAAAGTAGTTATACTCAGCTACGGTTATAACGAGCTACGGTTTTAACGAACTATAGTTACTACGAGCTACGGTTATAACGAAATACGGTTTAACAATCTACGGTTATAACGAACTATAGTTATAACGAACTATGGTTATAACGAACTACAGTTATAACGAAATACGGCTATAGCAAACTACGTTATAACGAACTACGGCTATAACGAACTACAGTTATAACGAGCTACGGTTATAACGAACTACAGTTGTAACGTGCTACGGCTATAACGAGCTACAGTTATAACGACCTACAGTTAAAACGAGCTACGGCTATAACGAACTACAGCAATAACGAAGTACAGTTATAACCAGCTACGGCTATAACGGGCTACGGCTATAACGAACTACAGTTATAACGAACTACAGTTACAACAAACTACGGTTATAATGAGCTATGGTTATAACGAACTACAGTTATAACGAGCTACGGCTATAACGAACTACGGTAATAAGGAACTACAGCAATAACGAACTACAGTTATAATGAACTACAGTTATAGCAAACTATTTATAAGGAACTAGTCATAACAACCTACAGTTATACTCATATACGGTTATAACGACCTAAAGTTATAACGACCTGCAGTTATAACAAACTACAGTTATAATAACGAACTCCGGTTAAAACGAACGGCGGTTATAACTTTCAGTTCGTCATAGCTGTAGTTCACTGCATTCGCATTTCACAACCTGTCAACAAGGGACGGTGAAATAACTAGATGATCACAGATAGAGAATATATAACACTAGCCTGTAACCATAAACATGTCAATACAATGTGAAAACGGCCGATAGATCGGGAGAAAATGAAGAAAGAAGTAGTATCAAGGCCTTTATGGCGTCAAAATCTATTTTTAGCTATGGGGCTTTATAGGGTCAAAATCTATTGTTAGACTTCACATAGTCTATTTTTAGATGATGAGTCACTGCTCTCTATTGTATTTTGAGATCTATGGTGTGAACACCTGGTGTGTCTATTTTTAGACTCGGGTGGGTAATAAAAGGTCCCCCTGAACAGCCCTCCATACACAGTTTCAGTCACTACGCCTAGTGATTACACATTGTGGATATACCAGTGTATTTCTTATTGGATTACTAAACAACTTTGGATTATACTGTGTACTGGATATATATTTTCATCAGCCTCTCAACTACACATCTCTGGAGTGATTAAACATTGTGGATATTTCTCACTTGATTACAAAACATCTTTGCATTATACAATGGAGTGACTACACATACTACCAGTGTATTTCTCTTTTATCTCAAAGTGAGCGCCCATTATCGCAGTATCAATTCCCGTCTGACTAACTATA
This sequence comes from Haliotis rubra, assembly GCF_003918875.1. Lineage (NCBI taxonomy): Eukaryota > Metazoa > Mollusca > Gastropoda > Lepetellida > Haliotidae > Haliotis > Haliotis rubra. Next base: position 142,211 of record NW_025765084.1, on the reverse strand, counting down.
ACTATTAAAAATGTGAAATTCAAATGTATACAACGTCCTACCTTCAGTCCATATCTTGTAACACAGAATACATTGTAACACAGATTAAGATTTACATCATCATCAGATTGAACGAGTGTTGGGGATAAAGACTAGTGTACATGAAGTCAACTTACCTCTGTTCATCATATCCATTGTTGAGGCAAACAGTGATGGTAAATCTAGATGTTTAGAGGGGTTGGAACAAGTAACCCATTCATGTGAAGAAACAGATTGATTCATACTGTACTCCAACAATGAATGACTCATTTGCCCACCCGTAAGTCCGACCTACAGCCATTCAAAGCTATGTTTACGGGAAGGGAATCCCCTCTCCCACCCAAGCATGAAGATTAAGAAAACAAGCGTATAATGGAGTGAAAAATAAATAACTTCAAATACATGTTACCGAGTGTCCATGTTAATACTTTCTTTTAATTTGCGACCGCCTCCGAGTGAGGTGTGCCATGTTCATTCTACCATAACATTGCCTCTCCCTACGTTCAATGAACCGAGAAGTATGACGGCTTTCACGCCCATTGAAGAAACCAGGTCATTGATCGCGTCCCCCGCCGCCATTTTGAAAAAAAATGATAAATAAAGAGATTTAAACAAATAACAAAGTCCTAGCCATGCCCGCCGATGAAAAAAACTGAGTAAAATGTTGAAACTCATAGCGAAATCACACACAGCATGCTTCTCACCAAAATATCCAATGTAGAACGAGTCACCATGAACTTACTTTAAAATCCCACATAATCATATGAATAAATACAGCCCGATACACACACAGAATACAACCTATAGATAGTTGATTACACATGACTCACATATGCCATGAGCCTACTTTAAAACTCACACACAATCACATGAATAAACACAGCCCGATACACACACAGGATACGATCGATAGAAAGTTGATTACACATTACTCCTATATGCCATGAATCTTTAAATCTCAACACAATAAACACAGTCCAATCATAATCAGAACCTTTCCCTAGATTCATCGTTTTTTTCTAAACTATAGCTTGCATAAAACCAAATTTAGTGTGTAGATGTACTCTCATAGACATGTGTACTCCCGATACTGTCGTCAACAACATTATTCACACAATACGTTCATACGCAAAAATACTCACAAATTAGAATAGAGAATGATCCATCACATAAATTCCACACCTACTGTGCTGTTTTAAACGGTCATGAAACCGCCAGAATACCTTAACACGCACAACACAACATACCGGCTGCACATGGCAGTGAACAAAGAGCATTCAAGCTTGGCGCCAACAGCCCCTGCCTAAAACCGGTTCTGTCAAACTGGATCGCAAAAGGGTCTATCAAACCGGTTCGCAAACGGTTCTGACTCAAAATGGCTACATGTCCAAAACGGCCTTGTAGACCGGCTTACAACACAAGTGTAATAGCTTATGTATTTATAACCCGTTTATATATATATAAAAATATATTGATTACAGATCATTAAAATTGTTGTTGTATTCAATACAATGAACTGTAACAGTTGTTATCTTCAATACAATCAACAGGAATGACGTTTAAACTGAAACTTGTATGTCTGATAATAGTATGAGGAGGTTAAACATTTCTGTGGATTCAGTGAAATAGGGTTGAAATTGGTATTATAAAAACCAAGAATTGTACAACAGTTGTCTTATGTCAATCATCCAGCAATACATTCAGTGAGTTTAGTACACTCTTAGCAGCGCTATGGCGGTGGTCTGTACATAATTGCCCAGACAATCCAGTGATCAACAGCATGAGCGTCATTCTACACCATGTGCCATGTGTCAACCAGCGAGCCTGACCATCCCGATCCCGTTAGTCGCCTCTTATGGCAAGCATGGGTTACTGAAGGGTAACCCAGACTTTCAGAGATACAATACATTAAGAAACAAGAGAGATATACAGATTTCATTGTTTATTAGCTCCGTTTCAAATGAGTAGACATTAGGATAGGAGCTCTCCCAAATGCCTACTTTACATCTGTTGTCTTATTACCCTTCCTCATCCACCTGTCCTTCACTCTCTTCATCAGATGTTATGTCTTCATCTTCAGTCATGCCTTCGACCCAAGACTTATATTGGTACAATTTTGAAATCACTTCATGATACATATTATTTGTGTCTTTTACTTGTTTCAGTATTCCTTGTGTCTTTGGACCATGCTGCATATGGTACAGATAAGTAATAAATCGGGCATACGTCTCTTTAAATGTGCTCCAGATCAATTTGTTCAGTTTGGCTTGAATCATGTCTTCGTTTAAACCTCTTTTTATGTACAGCTGTCGTTTCTCATCCAAAAAGTCTTTATTCAGCTCACGCGTACGTGAATACATTTGTCTTATACCTTGCTCTTCGAGATCAACCATCTTATTTTTCCTGTTGTGTGTGACATCGCTTAATGATTCAACATCATCGTCCTCATTTTCCATTTCAGGACATTGTTTATCGTGTAAATGTCTTTGTAAGTTATGGTTAGTGCTAAACACTTGACCACAATAGTCACAATCCGACAGAGGACGTGGTCTCTTCACAGGTGAGAAGTTGTTGTCTTCCTCCCACTGCCTTTTCACTTGGGGTATCCCAGGAGGACCCACTGAAGACTTTTCGGGACACCAGTTTCTTCTGTGTTTTTGCAAATCTTGCACATCTTGAAACACGAGTCCACAGGCATCACAAGTTGGCATGGTTGAGAGGTTTTCTTCACACGTCTGCTCACGCTGAACATCTAACTCGGACTGAATTGCCCTGGCTTGGAGGTGTCCTTTTAAACTGAATGCATTGGGACAAAGTCGCCTATGGGGAGGTGTTTGGGGTTTTAGATCAACCAACAAGTAGCCATAAGGCTTCTGGGTAGCCCTTTGAAACGGCTCCATGAAATGGTCTGTGTTACCTGGATACATTTGCCTCGCCAAAGTCATGATGGGTTGTTGATCGATAGGGTTGTTGAACAGAAGCAGATAATGACAGTTTCTTCGTTGTGTGGGATCCTTACTGAAATACAAATTCTGGTTCAAGGCGATCACTGAGAGATTACGATGATGACTTCCTTCCGTAAACAGATCTGTAATGCGTGGATCTTTGCTGGCAGTAGACATTAAGTCATCGAGGATAACCACGTTCACCACACTGGGGTCCAGAAATGCATCCTTTTCGAGATCAGAAGGAATGCCTTGATGAAATTCCACATAGGGATAAACATGGGTTTGAATGGCATTATACAAGGGCTGCCATCGTTTGTAGAGCCATATAATACGTTCAGGATAAGGTTTAATGTTCATCCTTTCTAGAATCTGTTTCACTAAGTAGGTTTTCCCACAGGAGGTGGGCCCTGAGACAATCATGGTGAAGGGGTGAATCAGTCTACATTCTTCCAAAGCACCCACATGTGGTTGCACTGGTTGCTGCTGCTGCTGATGCTGATGCTGTAGTTGCTGATGCTGATGCTGATGTTGCCAAGTTGGCATTAATGAAAGAGGAAGTCCATGAGGTGGTGGTGGTGGTGGAGGTGGAGGTGGAGGTGGTGGAGGTGGAGGTGGAGGTGGTGGAGGTGGAGGTGGAGGTGGAGGTGGAGGTGGTGGAGGTGGTGGAGGTGGAGGTGGAGGTTGTGGGGGCTGCATTGCTTGTCTGTGTTGATTCCTGAGATGTCTAAGCATGGCATCCCTTCTGGAAAACGTCTGATAGCACACGGGACACGTTGTTGACTGCATGGTGGTCCTAGTCTAAATGACAGGGAACCATGTCCTAGACTGCTTTTATCATGGGAAACTGGGAGGAACTTCCAACTTTAGATTCCCCTTTCTTCTGCATCTGAATAAGAGCCTTGGCTTGTTCGACCACTTGTTGAGTAGGGGTAACGAAATTAATCTTAGGTTGCTCTGTGGTTTCTGGTTTTTGTTTGTCTTTCTTCCACTCTGGATCATACAGTTCCAAATATCGATCGACAGACAACATGGCAGATTTTTCTCCTCCACGTGTTATAGAATGATAAGGGTCTCCTTTCCCTTCAGCCCTGAGCATGTAATACCGTGTCCATTTTTCGGCATCCGGTACGAAGAGTTTGTATCGTGGATTATTCATGATGAAAACGGGAGTGGTATGGGGTGATGCTTCACTGTCACTGGTCCACGGCTAAATGAAGTTAGATAGTCCTTGTGGCCTGTTATATAGATATCTTCATTGACCTTGGGCTTGGTATAGCTTTCAACATCACTGCCAGGATGGTTCGGATGCACTACTATGACAAACTAAACCGGGTGTACCAAACATACTAAGCCGATGCTCTGTTATACTATACATAGACAACCAAGGCAGACATACTCTTAACATTGATTTATTTCCAATAGTCACACATTTTACATCACACTCTTGGTTGCAAATCCACATGACTAACCCAACGGGTCGCCTCTTTCTGAGGTACTCCCACCAGGGCCAAATACGGACAATCTGGAGACCATTTTTCATGTTCGGTCCAGGGATCATCATCTACTTCCCAGTTCTTTAGAACGAGACCACATTGAAAACACTTGCAAGCGTCCCCTCTGATTAAGTACACAAATCCTGCCTGAGCCATTTGACTAGGACTCTGTTTCATCTGCACTGGCCAGTCTTTAAGCGAATCGAGTCTTTTCTGGAATGAAGTCCATTCAGTCTTGATTGCACAGCAATCGGCAACGACAGTCTTGTCGAATGGGTAATGTCCACACACATCCATGATATCCCAGACCAATGGTAACACGTCCACACAGTACAGTGTCTAAACCAAGAATGGCTTTACACCCAGTAACTGTAGTCACTAGGGTTGCACAAGGAACACTGGTAGTATATCCACAATGTGTAATCACTAGGTGTAGTGACTGAAACTGTGTATGGAGGGCTGTTCAGGGGGGACCTTTTATTTGCCACCCGAGTCTAAAAATAGACACACCAGGTGTTCACACCATAGATCTCAAAATACAATAGAGAGCAGTGACTCATCATCTAAAAATAGACTATGTGAAGTCTAACAATAGATTTTGACCCTATAAAGCCCCATAGCTAAAAATAGATTTTGACGCCATAAAGGCCTTGATACTACTGAAAGATCATCATACTAGGGACCATGGGGACTTACAGTACTTTTGCAACCTGCATGGACCCTAGCTGGATTTAAGCCATTCCTTCAGCCACTGGCGATGGTACTGAGATTAAACCGTTATTTAAAACAAATATATTACAATTAAAAGTTTGGTAGACTAAAATTTACTTTGAAAGTTTTGTTACTCTCAAGAGGACAACAATGTAATGCATTCATTTGCAAAAACATATTATTCACATATTTTTTCAGTTAATTCTAAAGTAAACTAAAGTAAATGTTTCGAAACAAAGTGACTCCACCTACGTCACACATTAATTTAAGATGTTTGACAAGTGATATAAATTTTGAAATCTCAAAAATAAGTAGCATAAATAATTTCTTATTTATTTTAGAATTATATAAATTGTTTTGCCCTTGCGCCCTCTTTCTGCATGGGATTGGAGGTGATTTGAATCACATAATCAAACCGAGAATTTAGAAGCAGCATCAACAAGAGTCATCTGAATATGACATATCCCTTCCCCGGCCCCCACAAATTTAAAAGAACAAATCATCTCACAGTTGATTTTTTGGGGGGGACTACGCCCAAATCGTTTTCATGCAAATTGTGAAAAATATAAATGCCACAAATCTGCAAATAGCAAAAAGCAAGCGCACCACTTGAATCTGTGAAGTCTTGTAGAAAGGTATTGAACGGTTTTCGAGTTGTGATCCGGAAACGAAGACCGCCCCTTCTTTCTCAGACTAAGTCAAAAACGTCTACATGAACCAACAAAAATAAAAATGACAAATTATCTGTAAATAGCAAAAGGCACAACGTTAGGTTTGATATATCTTCCAAGTTTTGTTGAAAGATATTGAACGGTTTTCGAGTTGTGCCCCGGAAACGAAGCCCACCCCTCCCTTATGGGACTAAATCCCAGGAAAAGAACGCATACGAACTCGACAGGACTGTGTTTTTCTGACAGCCATTGTGATTAAAGAAATTACTTGTATCGTTTTTATTTAGACACGGTAAACGATATGTGACCCCCTGCCAGCTTACTTGACAGGAAATCAAAGGATATTTATTTCAACATAGTTAGTTGTGCATCCATTTGATATCTATAGTTCTACATATTCCCTTGAATATCCGGTTTAGAAATGGTCTTCAGCAGCTCATTCTTGCCGTAGGAGGCCACCTGCAGGGCGGATGGTCAGGCTTGCTGACTTGGTTGACATATGTAATTGTTTCTCGGTGCGTAGACCAACCGTATCATATTAATCTCTGGGTTTTCTGATTAAGAATCGATCATTTACTGTAATACAGGCTGCCGTTTTAAAACTGGAATGTTGTTAGGTCACATCAAGAAACAAACAACAAACTATAGTTCCAACAGCTATTGTTAGTTTACATTTTCTTGAGTACGACGTCAGCGGCGTTGCAGCGACGATGTTATCATTCGTCCAGAGTATCTTTGCTATTTGCTGCATTGGAATGCAGTGTTACTACCAGGAACAGTTCCTGTTCTTTGATGCCATTATCTAAGGTAAAAGACACATACATTTCACGGGGTCAACTTTCCCTGTAATCAATGGAATCGAACTGTTGTTGACATAAACCACCACCCCTTTCCAGTCTATCACATAGAGTCTGTTGTCATAAGCTGTGATCCTCTGTGAGAAGTCACGATGTGTCTTGAACAATACGCTGATTTTGGTGCTTGTCAATGATATCATCAATATATCGGTCTGTACGTTGAAGTAAAGTATATTTGTGACAGGGTCGACTGTTAAAGAGAGCATATCCGTTTCTTCATGCAATATGCCAAGAAGCGAACCAGTGTAGGAAAATGACATGAGTTTAATAAAGATCATGATATATAAGACGCTTCTCTGTTGCGTGTCAACAGCAAGTTGAAGTTTAAATTCATTTGTAATCGTATGTATCTTTTTTAGTTGAACGGGTTTTATTGCACTGCTGTACATGTCGCTTTTACTGCTGATGAAGAATAAGCCTTCCTCATCATCCACCACAACAAAGTAAGTATGGACACCCCTTTTTATAATTCTGTGTTTTTGTCTATACAAGGGTGCAGAGTATAAACCCAAGTTTGCTCCTACCAGTTTTTCCCTTGTAGAAGGGACGAAGCACACAACATTGATACCCTGGATGCCCATATTAGGGTATGTTTGTACTGAGTGGTTGTAGAGTTTCAGATGAGAAATGGGTTTTGGTGGTTTACTTGGTACTGCCAGAAGATGCGACCGAATCGGCTGGGCTCTTGTTGTCACCTTGTTCCCTGTGTCGTACGTTAATACCAAACGGTAATGAAGCATGGCAATACAGAAGACAACATTTGAACTGGTATGGAAACGTGTTTACAAATAGATTATGCTTAGTTTATCCTTGGATAACGGAACCATGAAACATGTTAAACTGATGGACAATTATCTCTTCCATGTTGCCAAAGTTGTTACCTTTACTAAATGGATTGATAGTGTAGATTTTGTAGGCACAGTACGTGCTTACAACTGGATTATGTTTAGTATATATACTAGCCACATAAAGAAACTGTGCGCACAGAAAATTCCTTCAGAATTGGAATACAACACAGAAAAGACGACATGATGTAGACACTTTATAACCTGAAGTATCGGGCCTCAACAACCTGTCAAAAGAACATGAACAATATCCGTAACGATGACGTCAGAAGTTCAAAATTGAGTCACACGTCGAAGTCACAAAGTCAATAACGGGTATGACCATCATGCGCGTGAAGCACAGCAGTGCATCGCCGACGCATAGAGGCTACCAAATTTTGCAAATGAAGGCCTGGGGAATGGTTTGCGACGTGGTCACTGCCGTTTGGAACCTGTGTCTGAGATGAGTCACCCGAATCCATCTGTCCTGTCTTGGCGTCGTTACTCGGGGACGCCCAGAACGTGGGTGGTCGGCGACGTCATTACTGTTTCCCTAACGCCGGACCAATGGAGATATCGTGTTACGATGCCATTGGAAATGTGCTGCCACCTGTTGTTGGCTCATTCCTGCTCGAACCATTCCAATGGCTTCATGACGTTGAGCAGACGTTAATCTTGGCATGATGTGCATGTGACTTCTCATGTGAATTTGTGAACGTTTGAATGACCAAAGATCAAGCTTTCGACAGTGACAGCAATTTCTGAGTTTCACATGTTGTGTGCAGCTGCACAGGCTGCACGTGCAGTAACACATTGCAAGCCCCATAGGCCACCATCAATGACGTCACGTCGCCTGGCACCTGCATGAGCGTTTGATTGTCTCCAATACTTGCTATGTTCACACCTTTATTTATGTATAAAGACGCTGTCTGCCTATCCTTATATTTTCTGTGTGCACAGTTTCTTTATGTGGCCAGTATAGTTATCATTGGATAACGGAACCATGAAACAGGTTACACTGATGGACAATGTTTTCCATGTTGTAAAATGTTTTTACCTTTCTGAATGGATTGATTTTGTAGATGTTGCTGGTGGGCAAGATTCTGTGTCTTTAATGACTGTTCATACATGACGGTGATTGCGGCTTTAAAAATAAAGTACATCGCATCTTATGTTGCTTTGCGTCACAGTAAGTTACGTTACGTTACAGTACATCGCATTACCTTACAATAAAGGTGCAACCCATTCTTTAATCCACTTATAATATGTCTATACTGGAGAGAAAGTAAAACCTCATGCCGGACATTTTGTAGAATATGAACAGTGCCATGATGATGTCCTCATATAACTGGACTCAAACCTGGACCATCTGTTCTTGACAACTCGGCGACATACTACAGTGATATGTGCCACCTTAGACCATTCTACTACACGTATAATCTCACTGCCACAGTCACATCTAATAAATATATTCATTGGTCTATAATGATGCACGAAGACTAACATTTAGTCTCTGAAATGAACTGATTTCACTCACACAAAATTCCTAAATCATCATTATAAAATATAATAAAAATATACTCAGAGACATTTTTTATGTTTAGACTGCGCTAATCTGGAGTTACGACATATTCTAGACATGCATAGGCTGGACTGAGTATATTTGTTTCAATGTCCTATGAAATATATATGAAATTAGACCAACACCAGCGGTAGTGTTGCTGCAAATGATGGACCAAACTTACATTTCATACACTTCGGTTTTCCTGCTCTGCTGATTATCAGTTGAGAGTCGCCTGCACATTGGTTCAATGGGTGTTTGTCCTTTTATGATAAACAAAATATACAGAACAATGATAAATCAATATGACTACTTGAGAAACATTGAAATTCAGAACACTGATCAACTATACGTTACCCGATTAGAAAAATACAGTTGTACAAAACACTGACTAAACTCAATTAGAAAGAAATGACCGCATCTCGTAAATTTAAAATTTGAAAACATGGAAATTGTTGGGGTTAATCTTTTTCTATTTTAAGTAGCTTTCTCAAAGAAAACAAAAGTCTTGCAGAATTCTAAATTTCAGAAACTAAAAAGTACGGACCTCATTCCATTAAAAATAGGAATGAGAAATTTGTTTAAAGCTGCACGAGCAATATTTCTACTGTATGGCGGAAGTCCATAAATTATCGGTCTTGACCAAACAATCTAGTGATCAATAGCATGAACATCGATCTGTCTACGCGATCTGGATACGATTAGATGAGTCAGCGAGCCTGACAACCGAACAGATTACGACAGGCATGGGTCATAAAATACTATTTTATGTAACAATATGTGTGACAAATGTGACTGGAAATATGGCTTGTTTTTGTTGTGTGAACTTGTGTGTACTCGTCTCGTCGCTATATGTCTGAAATGGCGCTTCATGGGCTTTTGGCATGCACCGCGAACTGTCGGGCTATCGCTATGCCTCAATGCAACATGACATACGAGAATGCCACATTGTCGTCACGCCGTTTTCAGTTAAACGTGTTCAGCACATTGCCAGTATGTCAAGACACTGGATGTAATTCAAAATTATCATACCCTGCTTCTTACTTTCAACACAATCAGGAGAACCATCATGTTACTGGATTGTGTGATCCAGCCATAACCCTGCTTAATATACAGGCTACCTTGAAGGTCCGGGTTAGAAGCTTGATCTTCAGTAGCGCATGCTTGTCGTAATAGGCGACTAACGGGATCGGGTGGTCAGGCTCGCTGACTTGGTTGACACATGTCATCGGTTCCCAAATTGCGCATGCTCTCGATGCTCATGCTGTTGATCACTGGATTGTATGGTCCAGACTCGATTTTTTACATACCACCACCGTATAGCTGGAACATTGCTGTGTGCGGCGTAAAACTTAATTCACGCAAGTATACGGTTTAGGAATACTGCTGCTGTAGGGCGTCACCCAATAGATACCTACGTTTTAAGCCAGTTGTGAAAATGACGGGTGCTTTCTGTTGAGAAGGGCATGTTTACTGTTTTGTGCAAGTACCTTGAAACATTGCTGATTTTCAGTGAACCATCCATTAATTATCATACCCGTTTTACATTTTCATGATAATGAAGCAAACTTGTAGCCATAAAAACACACCACTATGAAGAGTGTCAAAGTCAATCTAGTTGCCACTGAAACAGTAAAGTAATTCATTTTCGTAAACATCCCCAAATGTACCAGGTTTGGATGAAAAGTGTCTCATGGTATTGGAGTTGTGGTCCGCTAACAAAATTCACTGACTATATCCCCCTCTCTCTCTTTGTATATATATAATTCACTGATTTGCTTCATCCAAATGGCTTTTCAGATCAGTGAGGCGCAGGCATGTAAGGTCACAGATGGTTGTAAGTGCGTCCACTGAGTGTGCCAGAATCCCATGAGTGTAAGTTTGAATCCCATGTTCACCTTACATGTTCCGTGCATGTAGACTTCTCAGGGAAAGTAACCTTTTTCTGAATAGAACGGAACTTACGACCTCTCCCAAAATGAAAGGCATTTGACTTATCAAATGGTAACAGTATTTATCATAATGAGTTTTCTATTTTGCTCCTTATTGTATTCCTTCAAACAATGGAAATTGGTTTAGAATCAGTAAACGGTTTTTTTTCAGTAAATTTTGCTTAGAACCACATTATTACATATGCGCTTGTACATAGAAAGGTTTTAGTTTTAGACAAATCGGTGCAATAATTTTGTCAGCCGTTTTAATAGAAGCAACAAAACCACTGCTATGGCGAATCTCTGCTTTAGGCGATTGTACGATTCCAATTAGATCGTAACAAAGTGTTCATGAATCATGCAAAAAGGTGAAACACCCTACCGAGTGGTTTGCGCCCATCAGAAACACATGCACAGGCAAGTCAATTGTTCACTTGAAACCCATTCCATTTAATCTCACCTTGACATGGAACATCTGCTTCCCCTCAGTCACCAAGCTGTTGTCGGTTCCAAGATCGCAGGTCATGTCAGAAGACAATGTGTAGTGCGTGCATCCACCGGTAAGGCGACACAATTCTTCACTCATTTTTGGGCCAAATGGGCGTATTGTGTATCTTGGCCTGTCGTCCGTTTTTAGCTCTACAATTTGGACAAGTAGTCCAAAATGCAGCATTTTGAGAGCGCGCATCTTGTTCATTCTGGAGATCAAAAGTGACTGCTCGTGAAGGATTGAATATTGTGGCAATTACTTATAAGGCAGTATGTTTTGTTTCATAAATTTTTGATGAAATGAAGAAATGCTACTGAATGAAAATAAAGCATTAACTGACATTTGCCAGAGCTGAAAGACGAATAATATGTACATCGATAAAATTGCCTAAAATAGAAAACTCGACAGATCGTGAGAAGTCTCAATTTCCAGACAGGAGAGAAGGACGTTTTATAGGTGTTGTGTTTTATCCCCTGCACAACGAAGTCGCGGTTCGTTGCCAATGCAGAAAACTGTAAATTTTTCTTTACCATCTTGGGAGGTCTATTGTGTTGAACTCTTGTTTCCATACCAACAATTCTGCTTTTAGATGCGTTGTGAAGATCTTAAAAACCATAACATATCTCTCCGTCAAACTTGGACAGTACATGGATTTACACAGATAATAATAAATGTGCATTTATAATGCGCGCAATCCAGACAGATATGCCTGCTCAAGGCGCTACAATGGGAATGTATAAAGATAAAAGTCAGGGAGTGTTGAGTGGAGTTAAATGTCACTATGATACTTGGAGAACATATGGGTCTTTAGTCTTGATTTGAATTTCTCAAAGGTTGGACACAGTTTCAACTCTGATGGAAGTGAGTTCCAGAGGATAGGGGCAGTGCTGGAGAAGGATCTGGAGCCAAATGTCTTCAGTCGATATTTAGGAACTTGGAGGAGATTTTGGTCACTTGATCGGAGTTTACGTGCTGGAGTATGTGGAGTCAAGAGTTCAGATAGATAGTCAGGGCTGGTGTTATGGAGGCATCGATATGTGATACAGAGAAGCTTGAACTCTATTCTAGCTTTTACTGGCAACCAGTGGAGGTCTCTGAGCACTGGTGTCATGTGCACGTGTCTTGGTGTTCTTGTGATGACCCGTGCTGCAGAATTTTGCAGCACCTGTAGCTTAGATAGCAGTTTACCACTGATGCCCTGAAGCAAACTGTTGCAGTAATCTAGTCTTGATGTTATTAGACCATGGGCGAGTACCTTTGCAGCTTCTGCGGTTATTAAGTGTCGAATGTTGCTGATGGATCGGAGATGATAATAACAGGTTCTACTGATGTGGGTAACCTGTTTCTCCATGGAGAGGTGTGAGTCCAGAAATACTCCCAGATCTTTAAGGTGGTCACTGAGAACTATTTCCGTGTCCGCTATCAGAATGGATTGTTCTTCTACTCTGGACAACTGTTGCTTAGTGCCAATCAGCATCACCTCTGTTTTTTTCTTCGTTCAGTTTCAGCTTATTTGCTGTCATCCATGACTTTGTTCTTGCCGTACAATCAGATATGCGTTGGAAGGAAACCTGAAGGTTATTGAGTTTGAATTTGTCCATCATTTGTGTATCGTCAGCATATCCATGGTGAAGAAGCTTGAAGTGTTGGATGATGTTAGCCAGATTTGCCGTGTACAGCGTGAAGAGTATCGGACCTAAAACAGATCCTTGTGGAACACCACAGTGTAGTTTGACGAAATCGGATTTTTCATTGCCGATGATGACTGCTTGTCTACGATCTTCCAAGTAGGATGAAAACCACTTGTGGCAGTTACCACGGATGCCAGATTCAACTAAAAGACGGCTTAGGAGAACTTCATGGTCGATGGTATCGAATGCCGCTGACAGATCGAGCATGACAAGGGGAAGCCATGAAGCCATCATCCAGTGCAGACAGTAGGTCATTGAGGACACGTATCAGGGCTGTTTCGGTGCTGTAATATTGGCGGTATGCGGATTGGAACTTGTCAAGGATAGCATTGACAGATAGATGGACCTTTAGCCTGGTGTTGACAGCTCTTTCTAGTAGCTTGGACAAGAAGGAAAGGTTGGACACAGGTCGGAAGTTCTTAGGGTCATTAGGATCCAAGTTCGGCTTTTTGAGGTGAGGTCTCACAACTGCCTGTTTAAAGTGAGAAGGAAATATTCCAGATTCCAGGCTCATGTTGACAATTTCTGTTATGACAGGAAGCAGCTGATCTAGTAGCTGCAACAGAATCGCTGTTGGGATCGGGTCAAGGTCACACGTTGTAGGCTTGGAAGCAGTTATGAGGTCAGAAATCTCATTAGAGGAGAACGGATGAAAGTTAGTAAGTGGTTCACCACTGAAATTCTGTGATGATATGAGACTGTGTTCAGCTTGTGAGTCAGTTTGGAGTGTATTTCTTATCTTGTCTATCTTGGTTATGAAGAAGACATTGAATGACTCAGCTAGGGCTTTCTGGTCTGAGCAAGAAGGGAGTCTACTATCGCTGTTCTTGCCCAGCAGTGATTTCATGAACTTGTGCATTTTCCTGGGGTCTCGTTTTGAATTCTGAAGGGTATTCAGACAGTGCTCCCGTTTAGCTTGGGATATAGCTTTAGTTGTGTTGTTTCTGGCCTGACAGTAGAGTTGCCTATGAACTTCAAGACGGGACTTACGCCATTTTCGTTCAGCCGTTCTTCGTAGAGATTTCGCTTCCTGTACCTGCTCTTTATACCATGGAAGACCTTGACGCTGAGTTATTTTCTTCTCCATGGGAGGGGCATGTTTATCGAGCAGCGCATGTAGTGTCAGGTTGTACAACTGTACAAGCTCGTTAACATCCTGGGGAGTATCTTTAGTCAACAAGTCTGAATATTCTAGGTCTGCCCGAAAAGCATCCATGTCAATGCTCTTCGAATTTCTACACAGCACATATTTGTGTTCGGGTTTTGGTTTATGAAGGTTGGTGTTAACAAGTACAAGGTGGTGATCTGACATTAGTCTGTCTTCTACTGACTAGCTGGTGATGATGTTAGAGTCATCACGAGACAAAATCCAGTCGAGAATGTTTCCTGATTTGTGAGTTGCCTTATCAACGTGTTGCTGAAGACCATGCGTATGCAGGAGAGATACGAACTTTTTCACATCAGGTTTATCCTTTCCATTGAAGTGGATGTTAAAGTCACCCAGAAATATAGAGTTGGCTTTTGTCTTAGACGAACACAGATGAGAAAAGTCTGTGTGAAAGTCGAGTGTTGTGTAATTATTCTGCTTTGAATAAGGCGGTCGATAAATGCACACAGCTGTAAGTGCTGTTTCTGAGATAACCACTTTCAGAACAAGTTTCTCAAAGGATTTATTGAGATCGTCTTTAAGACAGACTTTCTCAACAGAAAGAGATTTCCTATAAATGACGGCAATGCCACCCCCATTATACTGACTCCGAGCCGACCAGTCCTTGTTGTACCCACAAATACGCGCTCAAAGACAAGCACTCAAATAAACATACACACACTCACTCACAAACACACACATACAATCAAGTAAACATACACAAACACACATGTGTCATTTCCCAAAACTTTCAAAGTCAATTCAAACTTACCAGGATTTTTTTTAAACGTTGTATTCTTGTTATTTTAATTTTGTCTAACATTTCTTACAATCGCTAGCAGCTGAAGAGGTTGGGTAAATCCAACAAGGGTCCATGCAGGTAGCAAAGTCCCCATGGTCCCTAGTATGGTGATCTACTGCAGTTGTTGGCGATATATAGCCTGTTTTTTATATTGTAATGTCCAAATAGTACTATTAGTTTTAACTTTCCACACTAGTTTTAATTCTAATTGTGATATTCTAGTTGTTTTACTGCCCTTTGACAACCGGTTTATATAATATCCACATGTTCCATTTCAATGTCAAATATGTTCTCGTCACGATATGGCTGAGATATGGCCGATGTGAAGTTAAATATTAACTCACTCACTCACATACACGTGTCATTTTTTTGTTTCATGTTAAACTTTTCAGTCACAATCAAACATGCGCCTATACAGTGGCGCTCTGGCATATTTCTGTACCAGAAACTGTACATATACATACACACACACACACACTCGATCCCCTTCCCCCAACACACATCTATTCACACAGACACACAAACAGACACACACGCAGAGTGTGAGATAGAAAGGGAGAATAAGAGACAGAAGGAGGGAGAGAGAGAGAAAGGCAGAGATCATTCTACCTTACGGTAAAGGAATACACAAACACAGATGCACACGCAGAGTGAGCGAAAGAGAGAGAGAGAAAAGAGAGGAGGGAGGGAGAGAGATAAAGAGAGAGAGAGAGAGAGAGGGGGGGCATTGAGAGAGTGTGAGATAGAGAGAGAGAGACCATTCTACCCGAACGTAAAGAGGTTATTTGCAAAAAAAACATTGATTCCCTTACTCATTGTGGAGAGAGAGAGAGAGAGAGAGAGAGAGAGACAGAGAGAGACAGAGAGAGAGAGACAGACAGAGAGAGATAGACAGGGATATTGAGATATAGATAAATAGTTGAGATAGAGTGAGAGAGAAAGACCATTCTAACCGAAGGTAAAAATATAGTCATACACAGATGCACACGCAGAGAGAGAGAGACAGACAGAGAGTAAGACACACACAGAGAGAGAGAGAGAGAGAGAGAGAGAGAGAGAGATTCTCCCCGAAGGCAAAGAAATAAACTAACGCAGACACAGACGCACACGCGGAGAGAGTGAGCGAAAAAGAAAGAAAGGGAGAGAGACAGCGATAGAGAGATTGAGAGGGAGGCATAGAGAGAGAGACGGAGAGATACAGAGAGAGAGAGACACACACACAGAGATTGGGAGAAACAGAGAAAGAGGGAGAGAAACTGAGAGTGACACACAGAGGCAGACACAGAGAGAAAAAGAGAGACAGATAGAGAGACATCGAGATAGAGACACCGAGATAGAGACACTGAGATTGAGAGAGACACAGAAAGATACAGAGAGAGAGACACCGAATAGACACTGAGATTGAGAGAGACACACAGAGAGACACATTGATAAAGACAGAAAGGGAGAGACACACAAACAGAGAGAGACAGAGAGATTAGTCTATCTCAGGGTAAAGAAATCCACTAACACCAGACATCCTTAATATACAGCGACCTTTGATGGAGATGGTGGTCACGTGACATCTGTCGCACTCGTTGTTGGAAAACTTCTGTAGATAAATGTAACTTTCAGAATATTTTGTTTGTTTTGATTTACATTACACACGAGGAATGAAATCCCAAGAGCGGGTGAATGATTGAATTATTGCATTTCCTCCAGAATGTACTTCCGACGAGTTATGTAACTCCGAGCAAATACCTGAGTGGTGGTTGGGTTATCCAGTGGTTAAATTATTCCGGGTTCGATTCCCCACATGAATACAATGTGTTAAGCCTTTTTTCTGGTGTCCCCCTCTGTGACATTGCTGGTATATTGCTTAAAGCGGTGTAAAACCATACTCACTCACTCAAATCCAGTTCCACCTGGTCAGTAAGTGATGAACACCGTCACATCGCAGAGCTATCGAGTGGGATTTCAAACTTGAGCTCTGTAGGGAAATCAAACAGGGACTATGTATACATGTTGGTAAAACCAACCTTCAGACTTTTGGTTGGAATATTCAGCAGAGAATGTTTATTAACCAGTTGTGAGCTGAAAATTAGTTTTTCCCAATCAGTCGAATGTTGGGAATGACAGACTGCTCACTCGTTAGGTTCTTGTATAATTTCTAATCCCACTGGCCACATCAGATGATATAATCAGAAGCCAGCTGCTATTACGAGCGGTAGCACTGGCCGAAGTTTAAGATGGACCTTTAACATCTATGTGAGGCAATTAGAAGTTGGAAGAGTAAGGAAGGATAACGATAATGGGACGAACAACGTCTTTATTACAGTGAGAGCGACGTATCGGAGTAGGTTCTAAAACCGTTAGGGACCAATCATAATTTATGGCTATTACTGATGGAGTGGGTAGGGGTCATTCATTCAGTGAGAGCTACGTATCGGAGTCTGTTCTAAAACCGTTAGGGACCAGTCATTATTTATGGCTATTACTGATGGAGTGGGTAGGGGTCATTCATTCAGTGAGAGCGACGTATCGGAGTCGGTTCTAAAACCGTTAGGGACCAATCATAATTTATGGCTATTACTGATGGAGTGGGTAGGGGTCATTCATTCAGTGAGAGCGACGTATCGTTAGGGACTAATAATAATTTAAGGCTATTACTTTGTATATATATTGGGGGGTACATGCTTCTACATAAAAATCATCACACGTCCATACATACGTCCTTGGGGACGCTGATGACATATGGCTCATTTACCTTGTTTGCCTTTTGACCAATTATCAATAAACGACTCAGTAATATTTATACCGTATCCGTGTGGTTATATACAATAACAGAATTACCCATTGTTGCAATTTAAATAAGTAATACGACCTTTCAAAAAGAAAATAGCCACTTTCCAGGCTTAGAAGAATACCGATTTGAAAGCCTTATCGCCGAGCACCAGCATATTGATCAAAAATGAAACAAAGAACGACATTTTGACTTGTTACTGAGAAGATGACATTAATTATTATGGTACGTCAGGCTATGTGAACATTTGATGTAGTAGTTGCCTCCAGTAACTGTTGCTCAACTGAAAGGCACGTTTACCCTATTTGAGAAGACATGATGTCATCGCTGATTTTCAGTGACCAGTTTAATATTTTTTTTATCACAGTTTAGTGTTGTACCTTAAACATTTTAATTTCACGACACAAAAGATCGTTTCAAATCATTTGTCCAGTAGCTTCATGCAGAGTACGTTCAAGGTTCTGATTAACTAAAACTTGAAAACTATCACCTGAAGAAACCATTAAGATGACTTATACCCTGGTATCTTCTAGGAGTTAATGACAGTTGAGGATGATGACGAGAGACACACAATTCGCGAATACAGGTCAACTGCTGGGTAGATGTACTAAGACATGCACAGTGACACGCTTCAACACCCTGGATGCCAGAGAAAAAATATGTCCTTCCTCCTCAACCCTCACTTTGAAGTCCAATTAAAATCTAAATATATCATGTGCACAAATACACTTCACAGTTTCGAATTCTGTGGGACAATTATTTTTTTTTTTTACAGTTTTTTATTTTGTTGCACTTTTCAATATTTTATACAAACAAATAACAGTGATATTCCAGTATACATGATGAAAAATCAAATAGTTTTAGCAGAATGAATCATGGCATGACGACCAGAACGTGTAGAAAGAATTGATATTACAACTAATTATTGACGAACACTTTGTTAACATATAATATTCAAACAGTTTATGTTGATAAACTTGAAAAGATGGCATAATGTTGTTAAACTTATTTCGAAAAATTAGTTCCTTGAAGAGAATTAAGATGATATTTATTGGATCATTGTTTTTATTTGGGTAACCAAGCATTACATGTTTCTTTTCAATTTTGAGTTATATTTGTGCTTTAGCCTGTAGCCAGTTCTCAAGTTTTTTCCATATATGGTTTACCTTTCTGCAAGACCAGAATAAGTGGATAGTTGTTTTTATATCTTCGGAGCAAAACCTACAATTACTAGTGTCTTTATATCCTATCTTTTCTAAAAAAATGTTTGTTGGCAAGATATGGTGTAAAAGTCTGTATTGGAACCATTGTAATCTAGTATCTTTCGTACATCTAAAGGGAATAGTATTGTAAAGTGGCCAATCATTAGATATAATGTCGTCGTATAAAATGTTAAGTTCCCATTTCGATGCATGTTGGTTTTTTAAACCTAGACCTGAAATTAGAGTTTTGTACAAGTATTGTGTCCCTTTTACATTCTTAAAGAGATGTTGCATATATAGGGGTAGAACAGGGTTTGGTTTGCGTTGTATTGTTTTGAAATCTGTATTGATCCTTTGAAGATATTGCTTAACGGAGCAAATAAGACCATGATATGGGACATTTATTGTGTTTTGATACCATCCACCATTATCTTGGACAAAGCTAAAGTGCTGAAGATGATCTGTCAAAATAGGCTTCATCGTAAATGTCGTCATTTTTTTACACATTCCGAAATCGCGATTCACAGTGTTATCTGGCGTATGTTTTGAAGTTTAAAAATCGGATAATTACTTGGAATATTGAAATTAAAAAATAACATATTAATGATCACTGGTACCAGTTTTCATGAAATCACTTATGATGATTCCAAAACGTTAGTCCCCATGGTCCCTAGTATGGTGATCTACCTTCAGTTGCTGGCGATCTATAGCCCAATTTTACATTGTATTGTCCAAAAATAATTTTCTACTTTTAAAGATATATGCTAGCTGGTTTTATGTATGTATTATAAATTTAGAACTAGTTTTAGTCACGATATGGTTGAAATATTGCCGATGTGACTTTAAATCTTAACTCACTCACTCACCGAAACGTTGCCGATGAACCTAAATTGACTGTATAATGTTATGCATAAGCACAAAAAGCAATTTCATATGTACTGATGTCGTTCAGATATCGGGTTCTGTTCGCTCACACTTCCCTAAAGATATAAAATTGGACAGTGTCTTTACCGGTGCACGATAAAGAGAGGAGACGTATTTAAAGCATAGCAAAATGTCGGACAACATTTAGCAGTGTCTATTCTTTAGACCGTCGAATTATTTGCACTTACGTTCACACCGTTGGATAGTAAATTTAATATACTACAGTTATGTGTAATTGTATAGCTGTTTTCAGATCCAGTGCCGGGCGAACGAAATTCTTGTACAACGTTCACTTTTCCGATTTTATGAAAATGTGCGTCTGAAAGAAGACACGGCATCCAGGGGGGTAGGACACCTATATAGAGGCATGTATGGACGCTTGCAATCATTCACACATTCTCACACTGAGACACTGACACTCACGTTCACACACACACAAAACACACACACACAAGCACAAAACACACCGTCCTCTACACCCATAAAGACAAGCACTCAAATAAACATACACACACTCACTCACAAACACACACACACAATCAAGGAAACACACAAACAAACACGTGTCATTTCCCAAAACTTTCAAAGTCTATTCAAACTTACCAGGATTTTTAAAAGTTGTATTCTTGTTATTTCAATTTTGTCTAACATTTCTTACAATCGCTAGCAGCTGAAGAGGTTGGGTCAAGCCAACTTGGGTCCATGCAGGTAGCACAGGTACTGTAAGTCCCCATGGTCCCTAGTACGGTGATCTACTCCAGTTGTTGGCGAAATATAGCCTGTTTTTATATTGTAATGTCCAAATAGTACTATTAGTTTTAACTTTCCACACTAGTTTTAATTCTAATTGTGATATTCTAGTTGTTTTACTGCCCTTTGACGACAAGTTTATATAATATCCACATGTTCCATTTCAATGCCAAATATGTTCTCGTCACGATATGGCTGAGATATGGCCGATGTGAAGTTAAATATTAACTCTCACTCACTCACATACACGTGTCATTTTTTTGTTTCATGTTAAACTTTTCAGTCACAATCAAACAGGCGCCTAAACAGTGGCGCTCTGGCATATTTCTGTACCAGAAACTGTACATACACACACACACACTCTCGATCCCCTTCCCCCAACACACATCCATTCACACAGACTCACAAACAGACACACACGCAGAGTATGAGATAGAAAGGGAGAATGAGAGAGAGTAGGAGGGAGAGAGAGAGAACGAAATAGATCATTCTACCTGAAGGTAAAGGACTACACAAACACAGATGCACACGCAGAGTGAGCGAGAGAGAGAAAGAGGGAGGGAGAGAGAGAAAGAGGGAGGGAGAGAGAGAAAGAGAGAGGAGGGGGGGGGGCATTGAGAGAGTGTGAGATAGAGAGAGAGACCATTCTACCCGAACGTAAAGAGATTATTTCAAAAAACAATATCGACTCCTTTACTCATTGTGGCTTTCGCATCGATTCGTGGCACCGAAATTTGTACTTGAAACGTGGCTTTAGCGGCAATTGGTATTTTCCAAATGTGGTTTTCCCGAGTGGACACCCGTAAAGAAATACACAAACACAGACGGAGCGAGAAAGAGAGAGAGAGACAGACAGAGAGAGAGAAAGACAGACACACAGAGAGAGAGAGAGAGAGATCATTCTCCCCGAAGGTAAAGAAATACACTAACGCAGACACAGACGAACACGTGGAGAGAGTGAGCGAAAAAGAGAGAAAGGGAGAGAGACAGCGATAGAGAGATTGAGAGGGAGGCATAGAGAGAGAGAGCAGGAGAGATACAGAGAGAGAGACACACACAGATTGAGAGAAACAGAAAGAGGGAGAGAAACTGAGAGTGACACACAGAGGCAGACACACAGAGAGAAAGAGAGAGACACAGAGAGAGACATCGAGATAGAGACACCGAGATAGAGACACTGAGATTGAGAGAGACACACAGAGAGACAGAAAGGGAGAGACACACAAACAGAGACAGACAGAGAGATCAGTCTACCCCAGGGTGAAGAAATCCACCAACACCAGACATCCTTAATATACAGCGACCGCACTGCTTTTCGACTTCATTAACTAAGCAGGATTATTGATTAATGGGATATTCCAAGCAGATAAACATTGTTTATTGCAACTGGTATTGTTTATTGTATCATTTCATCATTACATTTTCAACCACAACAATGTCCTCACGCTATAAAGGATTATTCCACAATGCAAGCAGTGTTATCTCTGTGTTGTGCTCGCTCGGAATAGGTTCATTCTGTAACACTAGATCCTTGATAACAAGTCCATGAATTGTTGATAAACACATGGTCTGCACACAGCCAAACACAGTCACCCATTTGTCCGTTTGTGAATGGGACGTATAGTCAGGTATTTTGCTATTTTCTCGTACAGTCCGAGATCTTGACAGGCATCAGCAAATAAAGTCATCGATGGCGTTGTGTGTGAATGATTTGAACATGTAGTTCTCCGGTTTTGATTCTTTATGTTTTGATCGCACACACAACTCGGTTCCTTCCATCCTGGTATATTTTCAGTTCCAAAAATTCCAGTTCGGTCCCACCCATCCCCTCTCGGCTCCATCCTCACAAAAGGCCGCTTATCTGTCCTAAAAGCAGAAAATATTTGATTCGATCCAAGGTCACATCATATCAAAAGGCGTTAAGAGGTGGTACTTGTTGTCACCTGCCTGCCTCCCTGCACCAAGAGGATGGAACAAGCACTGCTCGGGTCAGAGTCAGTATACTGTGACTGAATCGACTACCAAACCCCGGCTGCATATTGTACTGTGCTGGCACAACAAAAAAGCAGAAGTCGTTGTCCACGCCGACCCATGAAGGCACATGTTGTTTAACTCCATATAATACGACTTGAAACCTCCTTTAAACCTCAGCTCCAAGCGTACGATGAAACGTTGACAGACACATCAGTTATATCGATCCATTATCTTAGCTCACACATAAATGTCGCTTTCTGATTGGCTGAGCGTTCTTCTATTATTTTCAATGTACCCCACTTACAAGCGAGTAACATGTCAATGTACCCCGCTGCCAATGGCAACTCATTTGGTACTTCGTGGTAGTAATTCTTTATCTCGAATAACACTGAATCACGTACAAGGGATAACTATTTCAAATCACGAACTATGAAGGATCTTTTTAGTAATATAAGTTCTCATTTAATTATTGAATTTTAAAAAGAATTAGATTTGTTAAATGATTTGTAAATAGATACATATTTTATTATTGGTGGTTTAAATTAGTAAATGAGATTGTTAGTGGTTGTACCCTCAAAGGGGGGTTGATGTAACGTAAAATTATTGTCCTCCTGAGAGGGTACGTAAGTCCCGAAACATGGTCCGTAGTATGGTGATATACCTTCAGTTGTTGGCGATCTATAGCCAGTTTTTATATTGTTTTGTCAAGATAGTGCTATTATTTATAAAATTTCCATACTTGTTTTAGTTGTAATTGTGATATTCTAGTTGTTTTACTGCCCTTTGCAGACAGGTTTTTATAATATATATATATATATATATATATATATATATTCCATTTCGATGTCACATATGTTCACGTCACGATATGACTGAAATATTGCCGATTATATAATAACTCACTCACTCACTGAATCACGTAGTATGTACGGAAATTACCGATGTTTTGCGAATGCAAATCGATGGAAGGAAGATAACTCTAAATATGTTTTTCTTGTCAGCAAAATCTAGCGATGGCTACAAAAGGATTTCTACCCGTGCTTCAAACAATTCAAAATTAACATTAAGGTGTTCGGTAAGATAAATACGTTGTTCACTAGTCCCTCGGGTCCCATGGATTTATGTACCCTCGACCTTCACATTAATCCGCAATGAAAAGGGTCCAATGCAACAAACCGAACAGGGCCCACTCACCCAAATGAACGTTACACGACTACCGTAAGTCTAGGTTAGATTATGGGAGTAGCTACAAGACCGCTCTGCGGAAGAGGGCTCATTGCATTACGTTTTGCAACTTAATTTTACATTTAACTGCCCCCGGATAGCCGTTGAATGTCTTATGAACTTTGATGTGCCCGGATAGCTGTTGAATGTGTTATGAACTTTGAGATGTCCCCGGATAGCTGCTAAATGCGTTATGAACTTTAAGATGCCATCGAATAGCTCTTGAATATATTGTGATTTGAGATATCCCCAAATAGCTGTTGAACATCTGTGGTGATCTACGTTCAGTTGTTGGCAATCTGTAGCCCATTTTTATATTGAACTGTTAAAATTTGATGTGTTTTATGGATATATTTTAGTTTTAAGTGTACATCTGTGATTAACACGTTACTTTACTGTCCTTCGCAGACAGGTAAGTATATAAGTTTGTTTTATTTCATGTATGTGCAAATTTACAACTGCCATAGTCACGATATGGCTGAAATACTGACGATGTGACTTTAAATTTTAACTCACACACTCACTGTTGAACATGTTATGAATTTTGGGATGCCCCCGGATAGCTGTTGAATATGTTGTGAATATTGAGATGCCCCCGCTAACCGCAGTACGTGTAATATTACTTTGAGAAACAAGCTGATCCGCGATGGATGTTGAATATGTTATGAATATTGAGATGCCCCCGCTAACCGCAGTACGTGTAATGTTACTTTGAGAAACAAGCTGATCCGCGATGGAGGTTGCATATTTACTCTGCTTTGGTCTAATTTCTTTGATATTTCTAAACCATTCAGAAAGCGGTATTTCTTTTAAAACAGTTTCCGGCACTAGTTCGATACAAAGACAGCCGGCCATTCACGATGCTTGCAAGGCCTTTCGCAAACTATACTGGGAACATCAAATTGGAATTGAAATGTGTGCCAATCTTTGTAAGGAGACAGCATGTTGCAAAGCGTACACTTTTACCAAGGACACCTTAAACTGTGGACTGGTTCATGACCCATTACGTACGGATCGTCGATTCCGACACATATCATCTTCAGAGGTAGGTTGAATTAACATTTAGCCTTTTACGACATGGTCACCAGTCCCTGGTGGTGTGTGATATTACCATACTGGTTGGAAGTCGTGTTATGCGGGATATCACAACAACCTGGTAAATGGCCTGATGTTGGGAAACATCAGAATTACTTTGTCAATGTCACTTTGTTAGGTGTTCCCAACTCCATGCTTTGACACAGCAGTTCAGATGTTACCCATTCCATGACTTTGGCCCATAGAGTTTAGATGTTCCCCACTCTATGACTTTGGCCCATAAAGTTCAGATGTTCCCCACTCTATGACTTTGGCCCATAAAGTTCAGATGTTCCCCACTCTATGACTTTGGGCCATAAAGTTCAGATGTTCCCCTCTACATGACTTTGGCCATTAAAATGTAGATATTCCCCGTTCCATTACTTTGGCCTATAAAGTCTAGATGTTCCCCACTCCACGACTTTGGCCCATAAAGTTCAGGTTTTCCCAATTCCATGACTTTGACCCAGCAGTTTAGATATTCCCCACTCCATGACTTCGGCCCATAGAGTTTAGATGTTCCCCATTCCATGACTTCGGCCCATAGAGTTTACATGTTCCCCATTCCATGACTTTGGCTTTTAAAGTTCTGATGTTTCCACCTACATGGCTTTGGCCTAGCAGTTTAGATGTTCTCCACTCCATGACTTTGGCCCAGAAGTTTAGATGTTCCCCACTCTATGACTTTGGCCCATAGAGTTCAGATGTTCCCCACACCATGGCTTTGGCCCATAAAGTTCAGATGTTCCCCATTCCATGACTTTGGCCCATAAAGTTCAGATGTTCCCCACACCATGACTTTGGCCCATAAAGTACAGATGTTCCCCACTCCATGACTTTGGCCCATAAAGTACAGATGTTCCCCACACCATGACTTTGGCCCATAAAGTACAGATGTTCCCCACACCATGACTTTGGCCCAGAAGTTAAGATGTTCTGTATTCTATGACTTTTATACAAAAAGTTCAGATGTTCCCCGCTCCATGACTTTGGCCCATAAAGTACAGATGTTCCCCACTCCAAGACTTTGGCCCATAGAGTTCAGATGTTCCCCGCTCCATGACTTTGGCCCATAAAGTACAGATGTTCCCCACTCCAAGACTTTGACCCTGCAGTTTAGATGTTCCCCACTCCATGATTTTGGCTCATAAAGTTTTGATATTCCCCACTCCATGACTTTCACCCAGCATTTTAATATTCCTTTAACACACTTAATCCGTAACACAAAAAGGATCCTGTCGTTATTTTTTGCTTTGCATGCGTTTTTCGTGCTGAAAAGGTTCGTGAGTTTTGTTTTAGGCTTTTAGCTTTTAGCAATATTCCACCAATATCACGGCGGGGAACACCATAAATGGTCTTCACACATTGTATCCATGTTGGGAATCGAACCCGGGTCTCCAGGGTGACGAGCGAACGCTTTAACCACTAGACTACCCCACCGCCCGTGGAAAAAAGGCTTAAAACGTGCCCTTTAAAAAAAGTGTGCTCTAAATCATTCTCACCTAAATCATTGTTTAAATGACAAATTTATGGCATTACGTCACCAACGTCTACGACTGCAGTGGTGCAAACAACATCTGCGATGGAGAGTTAAAATATTTCAGATCAATAACATATTTTTAAGGTGATAGAGATTGTCGATATCATGTGTGATTGTTCTGCTATGAAAATATGTATTTATTCCTGGAAATATCAATTGTAGATTCTTCAAACTGTCTCACGCCTCTAACCGTTGTCTTGTATAGTCTTTCACAAGACTTTCATTTTGGACAATGCGATAAAATACCCTAAAGAGTTGAACTAAAAGAGGAAACGGATTGACATTGACAAATGAACCTCCTACTCTCACACATCAGTAGCAGTTCGGTCTGTGGAAAGTAGTATTAGGTTTTTTAACATTAGATTTAGAAAATACTCGTGATTGGTCTGTCCAAGAAATTGTAGCACTATTCCAATCACAATATCAACTTCTCACTGAAACAGTCGAGCTGCCAGAGACGTCCTCGTGGTTCGTTCTCATTCATTGTTGATAGGCATTTAGAAACACTGACAAATAGAGTCATAGTTGGTCTGTCCAAAAAATTGTAGCACTATTCCAGCCATATCACGACTGGGGACACCAGAAATGGGCTTCACACATTGTACCCATGTAAGGAATTAATCCTGGGTTTCGGCGTGAATCACGCTTTAACCACTTGGCTTGACCAAGTCAGCGAGCCTGACCACCCGATCCCGTTAGTCGCCTCTCATGACAAGCATGGGCTGAGCATGAAGATCAATTCTAACCCGGATCTTCACGGGTCTACAGGAAATGGGGAACGTCATGACTGATTTTCAGAGATCCATCATGACACATATTTTACCTCTGTGTTCTCTTGTACAACCAACACTGACGTATGGTACTGCCGTTAAAATATGTTTAACTTTATTTATATAATTGCTTTACATTTTTCTATTTCCATTTCCCTTTGATGTCGCAGATGCTTTGGATGCAGTGTCCGAGGGTCAAATGCAAGAAGGGAGAGACATGTCTGCGAACCAAACACGGAGGGAGGAAATGCATCACTATAGAACGGGGCAGTATGTCTGGCAATTGTTCTTGCACTGCGATGATTCCTGTAAATACAGTTATACATATCCCAATGACTTATAATCAACACCTAAGTGGACTGCTTAAGTATGAGAGTGTGAATATGGATTTACAATATTCCAGCAATATAACAGTGGGGGTGGGGGTTGGGGGGTGGTGTCAATAGAAATGTCTATTTCGCTTTTGTTTTAACCATTTGTGGTATCAAACCCGGGTCCTTTGCTTTATGAGCGAAGGCTGTAACCACTAGGCCCCACCCCATAACTATATTTTTACAGAGAACGCACATCTTGTTAACGAGAGACAAAAATACGTGCATTACGGGCGCGAGGGCGTGGGGACTGAGTCGTCTACGGAACCGCAATTTGCTGTGCAGTTGTGCAAGCATGATACGTATTAATGAAGTTTCTAATCCCGGTTCCAGCCTATTATTTCTCTTGGTTGGGCAGCATCATTCCCGTGTTCGTGGGCTTAACTAAATGGTAAACGTATAAGTACCGCACGTGAGACTTGAAACACACATGCAGAGACAACTCTAGGCATGCTCAGCACGTGACCATGACACTGACACATGTAGAGGATCCCAAAAGCATGTACAGCACGTGCGTCACGCACATGAACACAGGCGCTTGTACATACAATTCTAAGCATGTGCGACATGACACAGACACATCTAGAGACAAGGCGAGTCATGTACAGCATGTACTCCAAGGCATGTACAGCACGTTCTTCACGCATATCAACACAGACACGTGTAGGGACAATTCTATTTATATATTTAGCGCGTGGGTCACAGACAACGACACATGTACATACTATTCTAGGAGTGTTCAACGCGTGAGATACGACACAGACATAGGTAGAGGTACCCCAAGGCATGTATAGCACGTGCGACACGCACATCCACACAGACACATGTAGGGACAATTCTAAGCACGTTCAGGACGTGCGACATGACATGATTCAATTCTAGGCATGTTCAACACGTGCGGCATGGCATGATTTAATCTAGGCATGTACAGCACGTGAGGCATGACACAGACACATGTAGAGACAAAGCGAGTCATGTACAGCACGTGCGTCAGGCACATCAACGCATACATATGTAGAGACAAAGCGAGTTATGTACAGCACGTGCGTCAGGCACATCAACGCAGACATATGTAGAGACTAAGCGAGTTATGTACAGCACGTGCGTCAGGCACATCAACACAGACACATGTAGAGACAAAGCGAGTCATGTACAGCATGTGCGTCAGGCACATCAACACAGACACATGTAGAGACAAAGCGAGTCATGTACAGCACGTGCGTCAGGCACATTAACACAAACATATGTAGAGACAAATTGAGTCATGTACAGCACGTGCGTCAGGCACATCAACACAGACACATGTAGAGACAAAGCGAGTTATGTACAGCACGTGCGTCAGGCACATTAACACAGACACATGTAGAGACAAATTGAGTAATGTACAGCACTTGGATCAGACACATCAACACAGACACATGTAGAGACAAAGCGAGTCATGTACAGCACGTGCGTCAGGCACATCAACGCAGACATATGTAGAGACAAAGCGAGTCATGTACAGCACGTGCGTCAGGCACATCAACACAGACATATGTAGAGACAATTCTATTCATATTCAGCACTTGGGTCAGATAACGACACGTGCACACACAATTCGAGGTATGTATAGCACGCCAGACATAACAGACGCATGCGGAGACAATTCTAGGCACAATGTTTCGTTAGACAACAACCAAACAGTCAGTGTTGACACTAGTGTTGGGAATTGGTTAAAATCTCATAATTGATGATTGGTTCATTACAACCAATCAATCATCGAAAATAATTGGTTAGCGTCATTTATGAAATTTTCCTGTTTGCACAAAAACATAATGAAAAAACATTTCACATCTTTAAAGGATGACTAGTATGTTAGGAACATAAATTTCTTGGAGTCTTTAAGATAAATTCAATCATGACTTGGACCGTGCTTGTAGTGCTCATGAAATGTAACAGACAAAACCAACCTTGTGAAAAAAATTGGTAATGCAAAAGGTGTTCCAGAATTGTTTGCATTCGATTATGAGAACACATGATCGATTGCTTGGTCGTTTAGTCACTGCGACCAATTTTCGATTATTTCAATTAATCGGACCACCACTAGTTGACACAAGCCTTATCGAGAGGGTTTTACGCCGCTTTAAGGACTGCCGCAAACCACCTTCATAATAACACCGCTTATAACGAACTGACGGATAAAACGAATTGTTTATGGTTACCTTCCGCCAGGTCTCTTGCTGTATACTAGTATTTCAGTCGAAATGCATACAAAGAGCCATGGTTATAACGAACTAAGATCTTAGCAATACCCAAGAAGTCACAATGACCATTATACCTCAATTGGCTCTCAGTATTTTTCCCAAACAACAGGTAATGTAATGTGCTTCATGATGGATGTTCATGTCAGGTGTTTTAATCCCATTTCCATGTCTCTCCTAGATTCGAGATTGCGTCTACGGCCTTAAGCGTTGACAGAAGCATGTGTGGCATTGGCAAGGAATCACAGTCAGCGATCCTATTCGCTTATCAACTGCAGCTGATGGTTCACCTAGGGTCACAGTTCCAATGGACAATGGGATGTTCTCAATGATTGTGATCAATAACTGGGGTATATTGCTGGTTTGCAACACAAATGTCGACACCATTCGTTCATCACTGAACACTACCAAGGACAAAACTTCCGCGTTGACATGAACGAACTTATTTGTTTAAGTTTTGATTTAAAAACACTTGTTTTGGTTGAACGTTCCAGCATTTAACGTTAATCATCTCAGAGAGATTATTGCATAATGGGATCGTCAACGAGAGGATCTAATCCTTTATTTAATCATCTTTAAAAAGCTCAAACGTAACTGATGACACGTGTTATAATTCAAAATGTATTTGAGAAAAATACACGAAATATTTCGGGACGTATCATTCATCAATTTTACGAAAATGTTGATACACGTGTATTGCTTATATCATGTTCTTACCGTTTGACTTGCATACATCAATCAACCTGCCCTTCTTGGTTTTGGTTCTCCCTCGTTATGTATAAACCATCAGATTTCCATCAGTCCTGACATGACTGTATTTCGAGTGACTGCAATGGGCATGGGTGTTCTGGATCCCATTATCGTGCCACATTCTGTTAACCATCCTCTTGCACGTCGTCCGTGATTCGTGGATGACTCGAATCAGCAAATGGTTCTAAATGCCCACACTACCAGATTATTAATTGTACAAAGCGCGAGTAAAATCAATGACTTGGTGTGATATATTCCATAAAAGTGCGTATGTCATCGCATGGTGTTTTCCAACTGGAGCAGAGACGTCGTAAATTTTAGTAAACTATAGTTAGCCGAGGTTCGATTCACCCATAAATTAATAACTAAAATTAGATACGCATGGACCCAGCATTTACTTCGGGTACACCTTCAGATCGACAACTCAGAGTACGACACCCCCCTGTTTCATGGTAAATAAATAATTGATTTTCTGTTGCTGCGACCTAATCTTTCACCCATAACGCTGCATATATATTTTCCTGCCCACTGTTTTATACTGTCAAGCGCCAAGTAAGGCAACAACAGGGGTTTTCTCTTGTTAAAGACCCATTCGGAATCGAACCACGACCGTCGTTTGTCTAGACAAGAGTTCAGTCCACTACACCAATGAATCGGGTCAACAAACTAATGACTTCCGTGTGTATGGTGCTGTGTCCTCGCAATGAAACAATGAGGGCAATCAAACGCCCTTCATGATCTGATTCATGTCACCCAGACAAAAGCAGTGCCGAATATTGTAACAAATCGGGTCCCCACTAAATGCATGAGATCAGATGAGTACCTCAATTTAAAAGATGAAATAATTTGGAAAATATCTTTGTTGGTTGTTTTGATGTTTAACGCCGCACTCAGCAAAGTGGAAAGCCACTATTAGACTAATTTTGGAGGAAGTCAGTGAGACGAGTTTTCCTTGTGTCCAGCACGTCTTCTACGTATAGGAGCGGTATCCTCTTCTAAATGGGGGGGCGGTGGGGTAGCCTAGTGGTTAAAACGTTGGCTCGTCACGCCGAAGACCCGGGTTCGATTCCTCACATGGGCACAATGTGTTAAGCCCATTTCTGGTGTCCCCCGCCGTGATATTGCTGGAATATTGCTAAAAGCGGCGTAAAACTAAACTCAGTCAGTCAGTCAGTCTTCTAAATGGAGAAACACCTTTGTTCTTGAATTGACTTTAACAAACATCATTGGTGTAACTGTTCATAAACGGGGCGGTGGGGTAGCCTAGTGGTTAAAGCGTTCGCTCGTCACGCCGAAGACCCGGGTTCGATTCCCCACATGGGTACAATGTGTGAAGCCCATTGCTGTGTCCCCCCCGTCGTGATATTGCTGGAATATTGCTAAAAGCGGCGTTAAACCATACTCACTCACTCACTCACTCACTGTTCATAAACCAAATCTTTGAATGGCATTTAGAAGTGAAGGGGAATTTTTTTATGAATATCATGTTCTATCATTTACATCACACCTGACCAAATTACAGTCCGTAAAACCACGGTTCATGTATTACAGAAGCTAACCTGCACAACATTCCCCCTATCATTGTCAGTCAAGTTCAAAATAATAATGTCGTTTCATTTTTTGTCATGTTATATACAGTCAATAGTCAGTTCCCCAGCAAAGTTTAATGTTTCAACATGACCGCACGATATTTAGCACAAAAAATGTTAATGTTTCTAGCTGGCCAAGGGTTATATAGAATAGAATGCATCATTAATGTTTCTAGCTGGCCAAGGGTCATATAAATCAGAATGCATCATTAATATTTCTAGCTGGCCAAGGGTTATATAGATCAGAATGCATCATTAATATTTCTAGCTGGCCAAGGATTATATAGATCAGAATGCATCATTAATGTTTCTAGCTGGCCAAGGGTTATATCGATCAGAATGCATCATTAATATTTCACGAGTGAAGATTGAAACCGCATCAGTGTCATTATTTTTCTGTCCACTGACACAAAGGTTCCTATCTGGTTCACACAATGTCTTTCATCAGGGGCAAGTTAAATATGTACGCTTCATGTGTCACAAAATATTGATTACGTATTGATTTCATTATGTATTCCTACGTAATAGCGGTAAACCGTTGTACATCATCGATTGTCAAAATCAATTTAACTCCAATATGTCTCCATACCAACTTTCTACTGTCTACCGTGTCTGAACGTATGTCATCCTTTCACCTAACACAATATGACCCCCGTATCATTATGTATTCAGAATGATAGGTATATCCATGTTCATGGCAAAAATAAGAATGTACATATGTTATACTCTTTCAATCACATATTTGTTTACCTGAACACATTCAAGAAGAAATCAGCCCGAGATGAGAGTGAGTGAGTGAGTATGGTTTTAAGCCGCTTTTAGCAATATTCCATCAATATCACGGCGGGGGACACCAGAAATGGGCTTCACACATTGTACCCATGTGGGGAATCGAACCCGGGTTTTTGGCGTGGTGAGCGAACGTTTTAACCACTAGGCTACCCCATCGCCCCCGAGATGAGAAACCATTGCTACAGCCCGTGTCATTATCCTTGTTTCCAGCGTGCTAACAACAGACTTGACACAAAGGTTCTTTTCTGGTTCCTATATGCTCCATGTCTTCAACACTCGAATATTGACATATTGATTTCTTTTATGCATTCGTACTACATGGAATGGTAATCCGTCGTGCATCATCGATTGCCGAAATCAATTTAACTAAATTATTTCTCCAAACATTTTGCATTCAGAATGATAGGTTTAACCTTGATTACACACACACAGACTCACTGTTTGTATTCAGAAAGATAGGTATAAGCATAATTACATACGCATACACACACGTTTTCTATTCAGAATGATAGGTATAACCTTCAACATGATAAGAAACGAATGCCCATATACTACATGTATATTTAACACAATATCGGATTCAGAATTCACAGTGCTTGTGAAATGATTGCAGTCACACCCTCCTTTAACTGTTCTCATTACTGTGTAGGGCCATGTAATACTGCGCCTTATTTGGTCTCTGTAAAAACAAGAAGTTTAATAGGTACAGGTAGGAAGGCGTTTCCTATTCTCGCGGTACTTCCGGGTATCGGCTGAAAAAATAACGTAAGCAATTCTTATCGTATGGATGCTTGTTGTTATTAAATGAAGGTCCTTCTCCTCTATCATCTACTTCTATCAGCTGCCAGATCCATCAGGTGAATTACCACTCGTGAGCCCGGTGATAAACAATGCCATCCGCCATTGACGAAACGAGGCTTCTCCCATTCTCGCGGTATTACCAGGAATTAACGTTATTGAGTGTATGTAAGAGCAATCCTGCCGGAAAGGGCGAGAAAAAGTAATGATATGTCCAAGGTGGTATAAACACCCCAATATTCGTGACACTGCAAGATTTTGATCACTAACAAACTAGGTCCACTTCCTAGTTACCAGTCTTTGATGTAAACAACCGCTAAGTGTCGCGCATCTGCGATTTCGGCAGAAAACGTGTTTACCGCGAGAATAGGAAACCGGCGAGAATAGGAGACGGACCTATACTACATATAAAAAAAGCTTCAGATTAACGTGACTGTCCAGCAGTCGTGGTGTAACTCGAGGAAGTCGGACATGTATGTCTGTCGTTTGTCATCTCTGGTATTTTTCTGTCGATATCCTGATTGTGATATTACTGACTGTCAAACTTTAAGAGCTCGTGCCACAATGGTATGTCATGTTCCATTTTTTTCCACCATGCAAATTGCTTGTATTATACCTGACAAGACTAATCTTTGATTGAGCCTAACACAATGTCAGGGTGTGAGTGAGTGAGTTAATATTTAACGTCACATCGGCAATATCTCAGCCATATCGTAACGAAAACAATTTATACAATGAGAACATTTGACATTGAAATGGAATATATGTACGTTATAAAAACCTGTCGACGAAGGACAGTAAAACAACTAGAATATCACAATTACAACTAAAACTAGTGTGGAGAGTTAAAACCTATAGCACTTTTTGGACAATACAATATAAAAACAGGCTATAGATCGCCAAACACAATGTCAGAACAACTATCTGTCCGTTTTTACCACTGATAACAACAGTCACACTGACATCTTTCATTGGAAATTTCAAAATTCATCCATCCATGGTCAGGGGCACATGAAAGACACATGCAAGAAAGTGGACCCTTACTTAACCTAGACGGATGGTAGAATGGGCCTGTTTCAGTCAATCGGCTAGTCCTGACATGCCCTGTGCATGTAGTACATTTATGTTCCAATCTTTTGCACCATTGAATTAAGTAGTTATTAATCTCATACATGACAATTTTGCAAGCTGGTGACGTTAACCTCCAAATTCAATATATATCGCGTCATGGGGCACAATTAACTTGACACTGAAATTGGTGCAGAAATATTGCATATTTGTGTCATGCCAGCTGAAGTATAACAATCCTGTATCCCTTGTGTTCGCATCATGGAGATCCGGTTCACTGTAGTGAGTGAGTTTAGTTTTACGCCGCACTCAGCAATATCCCAGCTTTATGGAGGCGGTCTGTAAATAATCGAGTCTGGACCAGACAATCCAGTGATCAACAGCATGAGCATCGATCTGCGCAATTGGGAACCGATGACATGTGTCAACCAAGTCAGCGAAACTGACCAGCTGATCCCGTTAGTCGCCTCTTACGACAAGCATAGTCGCCTTTTATGGCAAGCACATGGGTTGCTGAAGAGCTATTCTACCCCGGATCTTCACAGGTCCGGTTCACTGTAACGCTGTCCCTGGTGGGTGGGGAACAGAGTTAACGTTGTTGAATCACACTGACATTACCATGGCTCCAACTAATTCTGTTATAACTCGTGATGAAAAGAAAACAACGTTGGAAGCTAAGTTTCTCATGTGATTTTTCGGGTAGTTGAATCCAAAAATAACCATTCGTTGGAATTAAATCCCTTTGCTATCTGCAAGCTATTGAAGGCATCTGTCGTGAGGTGAAGAATGTTTCAAGACTCCGTGACGCCTCTCCATTGGTTGAGTGTTCACGGAGACAGCAAGCTGTTAAAATGCACTGCTTTCTGACTTCAAGTCGGGAATCATCCGCGACAAAACCCGCTGTCGGGAAATGTCAGAAGATGGAATATTGAAAGAACTTGCAGAACAACATGTCATTTCCGTCAAACGAATGGAGAACATATTTTTCCAACCAACACCTATGTGTTCACTTTTTCTCTTGCGATCTTACATAATCCATAAAAAGCAGGATATTTCAACATACACTTCAGCTGTCTCTCGAGCTTCATCCTGCAGATCGATGGAATGCCAGACCCTGTCTGATCATTCTAAACAGGTTCAGGGTGTCCCTCAAGGCACTATTTTGTCTGTCACATTGTTTATTATTAGGACTAACACTTTATCAAAAGTTTAAATGATTCAATTGATGGATCACTTTTCGTGGATGATTTTAATACTTTTATGCCATAGGAAGAAGATGCAAGGAAGCGAAATTCTTAGGTTTAATATTTTATGAGTATTTGACCTTTCGACCCCATTTTAAATATTTTTAAAATGAATGCCTGACAGGTCTTGATTTGCTGAGAGTTGTCTCTTTTATTATAGGGGTCAATCTGGCAATCTTTTATTATAGGGATCCAATCTAGCCATCTTTTACTATTGGGATCCAATTTGGACATATTTTATTATAGGAGTCCAATCTAGTCATCTTTTATTATTTGGATCTAATGTGGTTATCCTTTATTGCAGAGATTCATTTTGGCAGTCTTTTTTATAAGGATCCAGTTTGAACATGCCTTGTTACCGGAATCGTTTGTGGCTATGTCTTGCCATAATGTTCAAAGCTGGCAATGTCTCACTCAATGGATCCAACCTGGACATCATCTTGCCACTGGCTAACCCAAGAGCTGATGCTACAGTAAAACGGTTATCAAAAATCGAGATGCTTCATGGGGGATCTCTTGCAAAAGAAGTGTGACACCCAAGTAGTTGTGAACAAATTACACGAAATTGTATTTTTACAACCATTTTTTACTTGGATTGTCAGTCTAGATTTGAAGAGGTCATCATGCGGCCATGTCATATTGGCCACTCGAGATGTACTCATGAATATTTTATTGAAAGGCGAGGATACAACGTTTTGTATCCCTTGTGATGAAAGAATCGCAGTCTAGCATATTTCAAATATTTCTCTGGACCCCTTTTATCTCGTGTTCATTAAAGTGAGTGCTCAACATTATAAATGCTCAAAAACTAGTTTTACAAATATGTGACAATCTGGTTCTTTAACAACTGTTTCACAATAGTATGAACGCATTTATTCCTCGTGTGTGAGCTTCTGTTGTAACGATAAAGCTGGAATACTGCCGATACCACGTTAAGTTTAAACTCACTTAGCATCTGAACCAACATTACAGGTATTTCTTTCACCTCTGCATATCTCTGTAATTATATCTTTTTTCTCTCTCTCTTCTGGGCGGAAACTAAGTTTGAGAGAGAGAAAGATTCTTTATTTGCTCCAGAAATCAATCCGAAGATTATTGATACATGAATTCAGTCAAACGTAAAACACATTAGTATTTACATACACGACAATGTCTTTCATAAATTAGTTGAAAATTGATATGTACAGAAATATAAGCAAGCATTCACAAAGGGATAGCGCCACATGTACACAGATTGTTTCCATTAAAATACAAACTCAAGATATGGTTTCAAATGATAGATATATTTTGCTAAGTTTATAATAACATCATGGTATGTGTCCCGCACTAGGGATCGTGTGAACTGTGTATCTGCACCTTGGAGAGTTGACAGCATTTCGTCGCCTTCCAACGATTCAAAATGTACATAGGTTTCAACATCAACTAGATCAATCAGAATGAGAAAAAGTTATTTTGGAGGGGTAATATTTTTTTACTGTGTGGTATCACATGGTTGTCATAATGATAAGTGTGCTTGTTACAAAGCAAACATTCTTTTGATATTTTATTTTCAGATGGAATTTTCAAACATTATTATGTCATGTTATGTGATATGATAGTAATGTATGAGCTCGCAGGTAACGAGACAGTCCTGCATTAAGTGATACTTTGTTACGCAACATGTGTTCTTCATATTCTTGTACGTGTTTGTTTATAATTCGTCTCCACTGGTGTTTGGGGGGCAATGAACCACTGTATAAGTAAGTATATAAGTAGTTTGCAGAAGACAGGTTGTATTTGCAGAAAACAGAATGAAGACCTCCACAAATACTTGATTTTCGGGGCGTATTAGCCATGGAAGTACATAATCATGAGATGTTGTATGAGATTGTCACAACTAGTGTTGCAAAAAACTGGAGCCAATCATGGTCCACAGTCCTAAGTTTGCAATAGTGGATTCAGACGGAGATCTCTTATCTAGTCCCTGGACAGTGCAGGCAAAGTACCGCTGTGTGTTTTCTAGCAAACAAAATTGCTGCCCTTTAATGTCAAACAATGGTTCACACCCATAAAAACTGGTTTTCAGAATCATTCTTTGCCATATCATAACACTGGTAGCTGGATGTAGGTCACTGTTATTTAGCCCCAAGCATTTAAGGGGCTCTGCATATCTCTGTAATTATATCTTTTTTTCTCTCTCTACTGGGCGGTAACTAGATTTGTATTAGTTGTAGTTGTCAATAACGCATTAATTATCTACGACTACCATTTACCAAATTGGTGGTTTAAATCCTGCTGTGGGTTCATGCATGAAGCCGAAGTACAGTAAGTCCCCTTACCCCCCGGTGATGTGGTCTATAGCTCGTATAGTAATGGTATTAAACGCCATAATGGTCTTTGTGTTAACAAAATGTTTTACTGTTTGAAATGGTTAATTTTTGTACTCAAATTGTGATATCTTGCTAATGTTTTACTGTTCTTTGTGGCCAATATTTCTTATATTTAACATATCTGTAACTATATGGCTGAAATGTTAATTTTTAACTCACTTAATCACTCCATAACATATCAACAATATCCTTCAGAGGTACACATATTGTAACATATCTCACTTGAGAGATGTGCAGTTTTTGTGACCATAGCAGTGATCTTTATGACATTGTCGGATCGTTAATATTTTACTTACTGTTATCTCAGCTTTAAATATATGTACTCTTGCGGGGTTTTTCATAATAGACTCATCTATGCTTTCACCTATATTCACAAAGAACGTAGGTAAGCACGCCCGGACAGATCTCACGATTAATTGAGCACCGATCTTAACACTTTGGAGCATATATGGGGCATGATTGTGTGCAAAAAAAGGATCCTCCTGTACAGAACCTGGCCCAGTTGGAAGCTGCTTTACACGCGGGATGGCGTAGACTGTCCCTTAAGAGGATCAGGTGGCTGACAGGGGGTATGAGGAGGAGAGTGCTGGCTGTCATACAGTCACATGGAGGTTACACTCGTATTGACCTTGAATCATGTAAGACACGCAAAATGATATTTTGAATGATTACATTCACCAATATAGTCAACATTAAACATTCCAGGGTCATACCTTCACAGGCATTGTTTTGTATGAAAATAAGTGGGTTTCTTTTAATGAGCAATTATCATCATAAAATTACCATGGATTACAAACATTTTGTCGTTTTTTATGAGTCAAAGGATCATACGAGACTGAAGAGCTCCATCGTGGTCAACACGAGAAGTTTTATGTACGTGTTGAAAAAGTATCATTATAAAAATACAGGGGCGCTTAATTAAGTTCTGTGTGTATAGATCGATGCGCCACGGTCCATTGTGCTGATCAGGGATTGGTTGATACATCCAATTAGTGATGGAGAAAGGGTTGGGAGCATCCATGTAATCTATGACCAGTCTCATATATCAGTAGAAGAGAAACCGTTTCAGGACTGATACCGGTTGTTGTAAATACATCCATAGCTGGTTACACTTCTGTGCAAAATGCTGAAGAAGCTGGTGATTGTCCCCTCTCTCTTCATTTCAGTCCTCATCGCGCAGGGGGATGCTCTGAGGCATTACTTTGTGAGACAAAACACTCTGAATGATAAAAAGTCTGGAGAGACCCCATCCACCGTCCTTCACATGGAGAGTCAGCTGGGTTGTGGGATACTCTGTGCCCAGGATTACACATGCGCTTCTTTGACACATCATGTAGGGCAGTGCCTCCTCTACAATTCATCGGTGTCAACATCTGATGTTCCAGCTCCCGGTGCAAGAACCTTCACCAAACACGGTTAGTCATAAGGAAATGCACCTCATTAATTCATTAAGTAATATATTTCTTACGGTTCAGATAAGAATCTTGTTAGAATGTAAATATATTATTGTCTTTGTAGATGTGTTTTCTGGATACATTTCATGTCAAATCACGATTGCCAACCTCTATTCTTGCATATAGTTTTTTCACTCACCTATGAGTGAGAAACACGACTGAGATAAATAGTGTGAAATCTGTGTGGTGGATCGAATTCCAGTTCTACAAGTTAATACACTATAACCACCCTATCATAATAGTCATTCAGCTAATCTGCTAGTTAACACACTGTAACCATCATATCATATTATCGACCGTCTCCGTGGTGTAGTGGTTAGAGCGTACGCCAAGAGAGCGGAAGGTCGCGGTTCGATCCCCGACCGCGTCATACCAAAAGACGTTAAAATATGGTACTTGTTGATCCCTGCCTGGTGCTCGGCATTAATGGGAACAACAAGGACTGGTCGGCTCGGAGTCTGGGGTTATAATGTGTCTGAGTGGGGTATTCATGCTTCACTGCGACATGGTATCTCAGTGGGCTAGCACTATAGAACCAGCTTAAGTCTGGGCTAGTACAAGCAGCCGCACATACACATACACACGCATGCAAGTCGTCATATGAGCGAAATATTCTCAAGCACGACGTAAAACCCAATTTCACCTCACCTCACCTCATATCATATTATATATTAAATAGCTCATAACTTGCATAATGACTTTGGGATGTTAGCCACGTGTTGTAAGAGGCGAGATCATGGACTGTTTGTTCCAGATCCGATTATTTACTAGCTCTTGTCATTTAGTGGACATATTGTTGAATATATGCGGGAATAAACACCACGCTAAGAATAGAAGCTTCCATTTGTTTCAGTATGTAAGAAGTAAGCGCTACATGTCACCCAACGCTGATCTGTTTGCAGGGTATGTGTACCTGGGATGCTACCTGGATGACTTGGACAGACTGATCAACGACGAACACATCGTGGACGACTCCATGACTTACGAGTTGTGTCTGACTCACTGCAGACAGGGCAACTATCTTCTTGCAGGACTAGAGGTCAGTACTCTGTACCCTGGACGCTGACACTGAACGTAACTCTCCCCGGAAAGTATATCTAATCTGTCAAGACCCAGGGAATTCTGATCGGTATTTCGTAGGAGTCACTACCCCACATCACCTGGGAATACAAAAGACCGTTTTGCAGTGTAGTCGCTGCCTTTAACTAATATAATGTTATACACCCCAGTTGAATGGAGAGGGAAACACATTTCCATTGCGGTGGCCATCTCTAACCAACAAAACAAAACAGATCGACTTTGCGATATTTAACCAATAACACCTGGCACAACACAAATCAATTGCAAGCGAGAGAGAAATCAGCTTTGCATTGCAGTGGCAATATCTAACCATCACGGGACACATCCCGGTTTAAGCAAAACGAACTATGCGAGTGGTTAGTTCTATCAGTGCACAAAACCGTCACTACATCTTGTGTATCAAACGCATAAAATGTTCATGCACAGGGAGGGCCTCGCTTGAGTGACGTGAGCCATAAACGGTCTTGAGCATTCACTAGTTGCCTGGATATGTGCGCTATATAAATATTACATAATAACAATTATTATTATTTCGTTTAGTTGACTGATTATAGACTTACATACAACTAAGACTGTTTTGGGACTCTCTGATACATACAAATCAAACAGGATTTATTCCAGGGAGTTCTTTAGCAGTTAACATAAGTAACATAAGAATAATATATGACAATATCCTGGAAACAAATTTTAAGAAGAAAGGGTATGTTACTTTCTATAGACTTTGAAAAGCCTTTGATTCTGTGTCGAAAAACGCTAAGCTTAAAATTCTGGAAAGGTTTGGCTTTGGTCCTGAGATGATAAAGTGAGTAGACATTTTGATAAGCAATGCAACCTCTTGTGTCATACAAAACGGCCATCGTTCTTCATTCTTTGACAACGGTGGAGACTGTAGACAGGGGGCACTATCTCCCCATATTTATTTCTTTTTTGCTGCACAAATACTTGCTACTATGATTAGAGACAAAACTAAGATTAAAGGCATTTATTTAAAAAATACAGAACATAAATTAAGACAGTATACCGATGATACACAGCTATTTTGGATAGCTCAGAAAAGAAGCCTAAGAGCTGCAGTAAACACTTCTGAAACCTTTTACTACAATTTAGAATTCAGATAAAGCTAAGGCAATATGGCTTGGGTCAATGACTGGAAAGCATATTAACTGTATTTAAACATGAAATTGTATTCATTAAAACTGGATAAATAATAATATGGTAACCCTTCTTTTGGCAAACAGCCACTTTATTCTAACCTTATGCACTTGATACATGAGTAAGCGTAAAAATGGTTTTCATGGCACCAATCAACAATTTTGCAAATCATGACACAGGTCATGGACAAGTACACAACATCTGTCGATAGCAGGTAAAGGATCTACCAGATGCAGTCACATACTGAAATATCGGATCCATGCTTACAATAAGCTTAGATATCTAAACCAAATTAAACCCCACATCACATTTTCCTGTTCAATCAATGATTTGATCCTTTACAAGCTGTGAATGGTATATATGAAGCTGTTACTATAGACTGGATTCGTGGTGAAGTACTTGGCATTCAATAAAATGCATATTTAGACTGTGGATGATCAGTACCAGAAAGAGACTAGAAAATATCAAGAGATTACTTGCAAATTGGCATTAATCTACTATAGTGATATC
The DNA here is from genome assembly GCF_003918875.1 of Haliotis rubra. Classification (NCBI taxonomy): domain Eukaryota; kingdom Metazoa; phylum Mollusca; class Gastropoda; order Lepetellida; family Haliotidae; genus Haliotis; species Haliotis rubra. Next base: position 99,410 of record NW_025765084.1, on the reverse strand, counting down.
TCCACTGATAACAGCTTATGTCATTCACAAATCATTCAGTTATCAAAAATGTATCTTTGTATTTGACAAGGAATCTTCCAAGATAAACTGACAAATTATACAACTGTAGAAGCAGCGCACGTTGTGCATGTATTTCGTGTGTAGCACTATGAGCCAAGTGGCCTTAAATGCAAATAAACTTGTCACTTGCCACTATGATGAATGTGAAATGCTATTTTTATTTTATACGCAAGTCAACACAGTAACATACGAACATTTTCTTTCAGGCTACTAGGCATTGTTTCTGTGGAAACTCCAATGACGATGTTAAGTACACTGTCCAGAACGAAGGGGACTGCAATACTCCATGTGTAGGAAACAGTAGCCAGATGTGTGGAGGCCACTTCAGACTGTCTTTGTTTCAGTGGAACTGACCCTATCGAGGAACAATGTTTTATCCTCAAGGCGTTTCCTAAGAGTGGCTTTATCCTGCTCGCAGTCGTCCTTGCACAGACAGTCGGAAGATCGGACTGTTTGACAGTATTGATAGGAACACATACATAGTTATAGATAACAGTGGGGGTGAGTGAGTGAGTTAAAATTTAAAGTCACTTTAGCAATACTTCAGTCCTATCGTGACTCAATCAAGGTATAGAGTAATAATAATTAAAGGTAAATTATAAAATTCTGTCAACTAAGGAAGTAGAACAACCAGAATATAACAGATATAAATGTGAAACTAGTAATATTATCTATAACATTTTAATTATTTATCACAAGACAACATAAAAACAGGGTATATATTGAAAATGTAAAAATTGGCTAGTAATCGCCAACAACTGAAGGTAGATCACTATACTAGGGACCATGCGTTACCTGCATGGACCCTAGCTGGATTTACATCATTCCTTCAGCTGCTAACAATTTCGACAAATCTAGCCATACAATAAAAAACATTTATTCTACGATTAAAAATGTGGTGAGATTAAATATACTTTGGAAGAATTGGTCCTACATATCTTCTCGTGGGGACATTAATTTTACACTACTTTAATCCCTTTCGAGGATATAGTACCTACAAATCTCAGTTACGAATTTAATCTACATATTTAAATACCAATATCCATTCACAAAACACATTATCAGAAGTTATCTAATAATTCTATTTCTTTAAAAAAAAGTCAATTATTTAAAGATAATTTACGTTATAAAAAATATCCTTAATTGTTTGGACACTGAAATATTTATACCTTGTGATGGGAAACTCAATACAGTCAAGCAGGACATGCTTGGCCGTGATTCTTTCATCACAAGGATACAAAATGGAGGATCTTCGCCTTTTGAACAAATGCTCATGAGTATATCTAGTATGGTAAATGCGACATCGTCGCATAATGACCTCGCCAAATCTTGACTGAAAACCCAAGTAGGTGTAATCGAGAGTTGGTCTAATTTGATGTAATTTATTGATACCTACATGTACCTGGGTGTCCCCCCTTCTCCTGCATCAGATCACGGATATAAGATCTAATGATAGCTTTGTGATCAGAATATTGAATAAGAAGTGGAGTCACAGATTTGTTGAGTGCTGCCCTAACAGCAAAATCGGCCATTGTGTTACCAGAAATGCCAACGTGGCTGGGTAACCAACAAAAGAGGATGTTGTACTTACCAGTTGCAAGATCATTATCTAATTCAATATATTCTATTAAAAGTGGATGTTTGCAAGAAAGATTTTTAATAGCCTGAAGGCAAGAAAGAGAGTCAGAAAAGATTATATATTGTTTATATTTAAGGTGTTTATTAATATATTTTAGGGTTGTTAATATGGCTTTGGCTTCTTGTGTAAACATTTACCTGTTATCCGGTATTCTAGAAGATATTATTCTGGATCCAGTGACAGTGGCACAAGGCACTGCGCCACCATCCGTGGGCCCATCTGTAAATAAGGATTTCAATTCTTGTTTATATTGTAATTCATTAGTTTCTGATTGTTTTAAAAGATGTTAATGTTAGGTCGACTTCTGGCCTAACCAATTGTCAAGGAGAGATAACAATGGACAGAAAAGAGAATGCTTATTGTTTTACAGATCCTCATAAAGAGGTCTAACACACAGTTGAATGTAGGGTTGGACTAGATAGGCTAGTACCTAAAATCCCCAGTACCTAATATCCCCACGCCCACCGTTGATAATAACTTCCGTCCAGTTGCTTTGACGCCTATACCTACGAAATTTTTGGAAAGAATTGAAAGCGTTTACTCCTGCAAGAAACAGAGAACCTTCTCGACCCTCTTCAGTTTGCCCACAGGCTGGGCGAGTTGTCGAGGACGCTACCATCACTTTATCAAACAATATTTACAAACTTTAGAACTTTCCCATTCCTACATACAAACTCTGTTTGCCGACTTCTCTTCAGCTGTTAATACCATCCAAATTCATATTTAAATGCAAAAGCTTTGTAATATGTCAATCAACTCATGTGTTATAAAATGGATAGAATCTTTTCTTGTAAACAGACACAGTTTGTAACTGTTAATAACACCCAATCAGAAACAACATTCATATCCACTGGTGCCCCGCAAGGTCATGTTCTTTCCCCGTTTTTTTATATATCTGTATCAGTAAGTTTTCACAACGTTTAACTGTAAAGTTCGCAGATGACGCCGCATTCGCTGGATTTATAAAGCACTCGGCGAATGACTATGGCTCTGAAATCACAAAATTTCTTGATTGATGTAAAATATACTTCCTTAAATTAAATGTTAAGAAAACAAAAGAGATGGTTATTGATTTTCTGAAAAGTAAAAGTGACCTGTTGCCAATTGCCATTGTTAGCGAAACCATAGATAGAGTTGAGGAATATAAGTATCTTGGCACAGTGATAGATCCAATGCTCACCTGGGACAATAATAATGATGACATACACAAGACAGAACTGTCGCGGCTGTACTCTTTACGTCGCTTTCGTTATTTTGAGATTGACACAACCATATTGTCGTTGTTCTACAAGTCTTATATTCAAAGTAGTTTAATTTTCAATGTACATTGCTGGTATGGGGGTCTGTCTGTTCAAAATCAAGGTATTCTTTCCAAAATTGTTAACACAGTAAGTAAAATTTCTGGACTTAAAATGTAAGATATTGGTACTATTTACAAGCAGCAAATTGAAAGGAAAGCACATAATCACAGCAAAAATAACTTGGTTTCCGGACACCGGAAACCTAACGGAAACAAAATGGAAACTTAAGTTTCCATTAGGTTTCCGGACTGTTTCTCTACATTCCTTCAAGTTTCCGGAAAACGGAAACTTACAAATTACCCAGTTTCCAATATGCCTCCAGTGCGTTTCCGTTACCCAGTTTCCAGTATGGCTCCATTCCTTTTACGTTACCTAGTTTCCAGTAAGGCTCCAGTGCGTTTCCGTTACCCAGATTCCAGTAAGGCTCTGGTGCGTTTCCGTTACCCAGATTCCAGTAAGGCTCCAGTGCGTTTCCGCTACCTAGTTTCCTGTAGGGTTCCAGTGCGTTTCCGTTACCCAGATTCCTGTGTGGCTCCAGTGAGTTTCCGTTACGCAGATTCCTATGAGGTTCCATTGGGTTTCCCTTATCCTCTACTTTCAGATGTTTTCATTTATTCCCTGTGATTTTCGTTTCTATTAATCACATTAACCATGTTCCATAAGTTTCAGTAAATCAGAATCTGTATGGCTCCATTTGGTTTCAATTATTAGTATTCAGTGATTACCATATGTCAATATTAAATTATGATTATTCAACTATATTAACTGTAGTTGAAATGAGTGTATTATATATTTGAATGTATTATGTCATATATTTTATTCATAATACATTCAAATATAAAATAAACTCATTTCAACTACAATTACCTCAGCACCACATGGACATAGAAATAAATAAATACAAAATCAGACAGTCAGTCGATTTCTCTTTATTCATCATAAACATATAATGTCTATGTTTCAATGTTACAATTAAACATTGTCACAAATCACAGAGAGAGAGAGAGAGAATGGTGTCATCACAGGCCCTATGGATTTGAAATTTTGTCTGAGTAGTAGTTTGTTCAAATAAATATTATGGAGGGGTTGGCATTTTTTAATATGAGGGACATTAATTTCTTTTTAATCTTAGTCTCAGAAACAACAAATGTAGATGTTCTTTCATAAACAGGGTGACTACAGGAGATAAATGAATGTACATTTAGACATTCCATCCTATCCCTAAGACCCTTAGGTGGTTGGAAAGCATCTTGTTGGACGGTGTAGCGAGTTCTGTATTTTTGCCTCTGGAGCGTCAGACACCACTGGCGATGTCAATTCTGGGGTTAGGAGTGCAGCCACCTTCTGTGTTCTTTTCTCTGTCCAGCTAGATTCTTCAGTCGCTGTTAGAGTTTCTGGGGGAAAAAATGAAGTTCTTGCACTGAGAAAGTTATGTCCAACAATTATACTTGAGAGCGGCACTTGTTCTAATTAGATAATGGCACATTACGGTGATAGGTAATGACATGCGATAAGGAAAGTTATTCTATTACAGGTATATAGCGATGTGATAATATGAAGCACATCATGTCAGTTAGGTGACTCAGGGTGTCTTAAACTGGTATCAGGAAGTGTATAAACCGGTACAAATGATATTATATAATCCAGTTTGTGGACATTATGTAAAAACTTGTCCAATGAAACCCGGTCACGTGACATGGAACAGTTTTTTGGGGCAGCTGCAGATGAATGGCATATCGTTCCATTATGTGGATACTGATGGATACTTTTCTCGAACAAGGTAATAGCCCATTAGTTTTGTTATAACGTTATTTGGTTTTAAGTTTGATATCTGTTTTTTGTTTTTATTTTTCTTGCAGCATTCAACAAATCTTTCCACAAACATGTACTAATGATTTATAAGCCCCCACCTCTCCTCTTCTGGCAATCCAGGGGCGTACCCAACAAGATCTCTTAGTTTTTTCAGGTTGTAAACTGATTCCCTTATATTTTAGGTACTCTATGACACATCTAGAAAGCCATTTTATAATTTTATGAGGTTCCAAAGTGCTTATAAATATGATAATGGATCAATAATGATAACGCTATAATTAAAAGGCAAAACGTTCATTGACTTCATTTTCTTTCAATCCTAACATTTTTCACCACTGGCAGATGAAGTTAAACTTAAAAATATTTTAATTCTGTAAGTCCACTGTGTTATTTGTTGTGGCCTGTATTATGTTCTTTATTCAACAATTACAATACTATTGTCCTTTTTAGTACAGTTATGTGTAATGTGCATAACCGCTCCCAGTTAGTTGTATTAGTATGTATCACTTTGAGAAAAAGTTACAAATGGAAAGCCAATGGGTAACTGAAACCTAATGGAGCCTTACTGGTTCTTCAGTAATTTATAAGTTTAAGGCATCTGTGTGTGTACCTAACAAAACGTAAAGGAGACAAAGTAGAATCCGTAATATGGTTTTAACTTTTCCTGAAATTTATCTTGTTTCATGTGACAGTATCTTTTATTTGAATTCTGGTGTACAAAAACGCTGAGATCACTAAACTGAAACTTATATACATGGAATACATAGACAGTTTAGCGTAGGTTAATGTAGGTTTCTAGATATATGCTGTATATACTGGTATATATGGAGTAATTTCCTCTACGTTCGTTTCATTCGCGTTCCCATCAATGATGGTTTCCAGCTGCTTTATGCAATGGAAACTACCAATGATACTTTACTGTAAATTTCCATTTCTGGAAACTAACTTTGTTGGGTTCCGGTAGTTTCCAGTCGCTGAAACTAACCTGTGTGCATCATATAAAAAAACAAACTTATATACTTATCTGTCTGCGAAGGACAGTAAAATAACTAGTCTATCACAAATGTACACTAAAAACTAGCATATAACCATAAACACTTTAACAGTACAGTATAAAAATGGGCTATTGCTTTTGCTCCCTGCATGGACCCTAGCTGGATTTTGTACATAGAAATTATTTTGCAAGTGTAACAGTAAATAAATATAGTCCCCCAATGGAACAGCACAAAGCTAAGTTTGCCATTAGACTTGTCAGTTTCCGGGTACAGAAACCTAGCTGAAACCTACATTACCCAGTATCCAATAGGTTTCCACAACGACGGAAACTAAGTCATTTTGCTATGAATGTTTCAGCGACCTGAAACTAAATGGAAACTCATAAAGACAGTTTCAGTTGTAGAAATCTGACGGAAACCTAGATTTGTTAGTTTTAGTTTTGTAAACTATGCGGAAACTCGCATTGTCTGTTTCCGGATACTGAAACCTAGCGGAAACCTACATTACCCAGTATCCATTAGGTTTCCGCAAGAATGGAAACTAAGTTATTTTTGCTGTGACTTTTTTTAAATAACAGCACTCGTGTCCTATTTCCTGAATTTCAACTTCTTCCTTCTGGCCGACGACTGCGCACGCCGATATTCAGAAAAACAGAGCTCATAATACTTTCACCTCAGCAGGCATCAGTGTTTTAAATGAATTATATTAATGTTTGTTAATCATTTTATGATACTTTATCAATTGTTTCAAACTGTTACATTAATATACTTTTAGTGCTAATGTTCCTTCACAGAGATTTTAACGTCGCCACTATAGCTTTAAATCTTAAATGTATTAGTATTTATTCATTATTTATCTTTACCTCAGATATTGGACGTTGTTGCCAGGTATTTTAGCATTATTTAACCAATGTATGGATGTTTTTGTGGTCTTATGTGTATGCATCTTCTGTTGTATTGTATGTGTTTTCAATGTGAACCGTGTAAAGCAAATTTCCTTCCGTATAATAAAGCATCATCTTATCCTGTCTTATTTAGCACAATAAGAGTTAATATTTCTAGTTGGCCATGTCAATCAGAATGCATCATGAATATTTCACGAGTGAAGATTGAAACCGCACCAGTGTCATTATTTTTCTGTCCACTTTGTTAACAACAGCACTGACACAAAGGTTCCTATCTGGTTCACACAATGTCTTTCATCAGGGGCAAGTTAAATATGTATGCTTCATGTGTTACAAAATATTGATTACGTATTGATTTCATGATGCATTCCTACTTAATAGGCACCCATGAAGGGCCACCTCCTCGTGGTGGGTGCTGGGTAACGCTAAGCGCCTTTCAACCCCCCGTTAAGGACCCGGGGGGGGATATTTGGTCCACCAACCCGTTTGCCGTGGGTTGCGCCCCTGTGTCGGTGGAGGACGGGAGTCTGGTGGTTGAGGGCAGTAGGAGCCTGGAACCGTGTTCCTATTGCCCAACACACCACTTCGGCCCTTACTTCACCTAGATGGGTGGTAGAATCGGCCCGATTCTATCAATCGGCTGGTCACGCCATGCCCTGTGCGTAGAAAGTATTCTTGCACTTTTGAATTATTGGGTATTGGTCATTTTGACGTCTAGTGTACAAAATTATTGATATATTTACTTGCCTAGAGTCCTATGCCAGAAGGCGGTGGCTCATGGGCCAATCTGGCGATGTTGACTGCTGTATAATGTATGTCTCTAAGTTATTGTTATGGGCAGAACCACCCTAACAATTAACTTAGTAGACAAATATAGCTATTCAAGTCATATTTGCTTGAGTATAACATCCCTGTATCCCTGGTGTTTGCATGCTGGAGGCCCGATGCAGTTAGACACCGTCCTCGTTGACACTCCATGGTGGGTGGGGACCAGGGCTGTCGAATCAATTTTATATCACCATGGCTCACAATCATTCTGGTTCTATTCGCAGTGAAAAGAAGAGACGTTTGGAAGCTGAGATATTGTCCTCTGATGATGATGTTTCTCTTCCTCAAAATTCAAATTCCTGGGCACGATTTATTGTCGCTGACTCAAAAGATGGACTCCCTTTGCAAATCAACCCTTTTGCTATTAGCAAAGCAATTGAAGGCATTTGTGGCGAAGTAACAAATGTTTCACGGCTCCGAGGCGGCTCTCTTTTGGTAGAGTGTGCCCGACGACCACAGGCTGTTAATCTTTTGAAATGTACCACTTTTGTCAATACTGAAGTCACTGTCTCAGTACACCGAACTCTAAATTCCAGTCGAGGGATCATCCGCGACAGAGCCCGTTGTCTCGCGGAAATGACTGAGGAATAAATACTGAAAGAACTTTCTGGGCAACATGTGACCTCAGTGAAACGTTTCATGAGAAAAGATGGAGATGTAATTATCCCAACAATATCCCAACAAATACTTATTTGTTCACTTTTTCGCTGACTGCTATCCCCAAATCCATTAAGGCAGGCTATTTTAACATCGGAGTGGAGGTGTATGTCCCCAATCCACTCCGGTGTTACAATTGTCAGAAATTTGGACATGGTTCCAAATTCTGCAATCGTCCATCTCTATGCCATCGTTGTGGAGGGAACCATGAAGGCTCTTGTTGCAAAGCAGAACTGTACTGTGTTAATTGTAAGGGTCAACACGACGCATCTTCCAAATCTTGTCCTTCCTGGATATATGAAAAGGATGTTTTGACTGTAAAATGTCAAAACAATATTTCTTTTCAAGATGCTAAAAAGGTTGTCGCTAGCCGGATACCACCCTCAACACAAACCTATGCTGCTGCTGTTTCCCGCACTTCCTCTACTAGATCAATTGAATGCCAAGCTGACTTGACATTGGCGAAAACGGAACACCCTGAGCCTATTACCAAAGCCTCTAACAGTCAGACGAATCATTCAGACAGTCAACAATGTGCCACTTCTCCAACGTCTCAGTCTACACCAGCTACTGCAACAACAGCTCCAATACAAGTATCAAGCGAAGTGTCAAAACATTAAAAGAAAAAAACAAAATAAGAAAATTAAAACTAAGATTGCCACCCCTACTGAAACGTCAGTGGATCTACACAACTTTTTTTACCCTCTCGAGATGGATTTTACTCCATCTTCAGAACGTATGAGTAGTAATAACTATTCTTCACGTTCAGGTGAGCGATCACCTATAGACCCACCATTCCAGTCTTCTTCAATGGAACTGCAGAGGACTTAGACATAATTTCCATGAACTGCAGTTACTAACAACAGATATAAACCCATCAGCTATTTGTTTACAGGAAACGTACCTTAAACATACCGATAAGTGTAATGTAAGACGCTTTAATTCTTTTCATTCTTTTTCTCCACCGGGTGCTAAGGCTACCGGGGGTGCTTCTGTTCTGGTGCGACAGGGTGTTATTCACAGTCCTGTTCCCCTGACCACAAACCTCCAAGCTGTAGCAGTTCGTCTTACACTGCAAATTACGTTCACACTTTGTTCCTTATACCTTCCACCTTCTTCAAATATTCAGAAGCTTGAACTCCAAAAATTGTGCGACCAGCTCCCTAAACCCTTTATCATCATGGGTGACCTAAATGGACATAATCCGTTATGGGGAAGTTCAAATATTAATCAAAAGGAAAAGTGGTCGAAGATTTCATATCTGATAACGACCTTTGCATCTTTAATGATGACTCAAAAACGTACTTACATCCTGGTACAGGTGCATATTCATCACTAGATCTGTCACTTGCAGATTCAACTTTGTTGAGTGAATTCACATGGTCAGTCCACGATGACATGTGTGGAAGTGACCACTTTCCAATTATTTTGAAACCCCATCTGATGTTCCTCCGTCATCACGATGGAATTTTAAAAAAGCTGACTGGCATTTATATGACACTCTTTGCACTAACAAAAATTGAAACCTGAGCTTTTCATGGACACCCCTGATCCTATAAAATGTTTCTCTGATGAACTAAATATAATAGCTGATGAATGTATTCCCAAGTCCTCTGCTGATGCTCACATACGAAAACCATGGTTTGATGACAACTGCAAACAAGCAAGGAAGGCACGGAAAAAAGCTGAACACTATTTCCGTCGCCATCCTATGGTCCATAATCTCAATAAATTTAAGATCTTAAATGCCAAAGCTAGGCGTACTTTTAAACAAAGTAAACGTCAATCCTGGAGAAATTATGTATCAAACATCAATTCACGTACGCCCATGTCCAAGGTATGGAATATGGTACACAAAATCAAAGGTAAAGGCTCTAAAACTGGCATCCGCCATCTTAAAAATGGACATGAATTATTAACAGATACTTCAGATATTGCAAATAAACTAGGTGAAACTTTGGCTAAGCACTCTTCCTCCTCTAACTATGTACCAACATTTCAAAACTATCAACAGCAACAAGAAAAGAAACCTATTAATTTCAACACGGATAATGGGGAAGACTATAATTAATTATTTTCTATTCATGAGCTTCATAAAGCTCTTGACCAAGCTCACGATACTGCTGCAGGAGCTGATAACATACATTATCAACTCCTGAAGCACTTACCAGAATCCTGTTTAGAGACACTTTTACATATCTTTGATAGTATTTGGACGTCTGGTGGATTTCCTTCTTCATGGCGTGATGCAATAATTGTTCCAATTCCAAAACCTGGACGTGATCATACAGATCCTTCTAATTATCGACCAATTTCACTCACTAGCTGCGTTTGCAAAACCATGGAACGCATGATCAATAATTGATTAGTTTGGTACTTGGAAACCAACAACTTAAAAACTGATATACAGTGTGGTTTCCGTAAAAACAGAAGTACAATTGATCATTTAGTGCGTTTGGAATCTTTTGTGAAAAATGCCATAATTAATAAACAACATGCAGTGTCGATCTTTTTCGATCTAGAAAAAGCATACGATACTACGTGGAAACATGGTATCTTAAGAGATTTACATGATTTTGGATTACGAGGCCGTTTGCCTCAATTTATATCCAACTTTTTACATGACAGACAATTTCAAGTCCGAGTGGGTTCTACCCTGTCTGACCATTATAATCAGGATCAGGGTGTCCCTCAAGGCAGTATTTTGTCTGTCACACTGTTTAGCATTAAGATAAACAGTTTATCCGAGGTTTTAAATGATTCAATAGATGGATCACTTTTTGTGGATGATTTTAATATTTCTTGTCGTGGTAAGAATATGCATACTATTGAACGACAACTGCAGTTGTGCTTAAACAAGATAGATAAATGGTGTCTCGAAAATTGCTTTAAGTTTTCTAAATCCAAAACTAATTGTATACATTTCTGCCGTAAATACAAACCGCATAAAGACCCGAAACTATCTCTAAATGGCACTCCCATCAAAGTTGTGAAGGAGGCCAAGTTCTTGGGTATTATTTTCGACTCACACTTAACGTTTCTACCACATATTAAAGCCCTTAAAAATAAATGCCTAAAGGCACTTGACTTGATGAAAGTCGTTTCAAATTCTAAGTGGGGAGGGGATCAAGCTACCCTCTTACATCTGTATCGATCATTGGTCCGTTCCAAACTTGATTATGGCTCCATCGTATATGGTGGAGCCTGCAAAGGCAACCTACAATTTTTAGATTCTGTCCACCACCAAGGCCTGAGACTTTGTCTTGGGTCCTTTCGAACTTCTCCTGTTGACAGTCTCTACGTTGAGGCAGATGAGCCATCTCTTGCACAACGCCGTATAAAATTATCTTTACAATACATTACTAAACTATATTCTAATGAGTCTAACCCTGCATATAACTGTGTCTTTCATCCCCTCTCTATGAGGATTTATACAACAAAAAACCTTCTCTTGTTCCGCCTCTTGGGCACAGAATTAAGCCATTCCTGTCCGCTGCCGGCATTGAGCTGGGAAATATAGCTCCTTCCCGTCTTCTTTCTTCTCCTCCTTGGCAACTGGTTAGGCCTGAAGTTGACCTAACTTTGACAAAGTTTAAGAAATCGGAAACTAATGAATTACAATATAAACAAGAATATAATCAACTAAACTAAATATAATACACACAAATTCTTATTTACAGATGGGTCCAAGGACGGTGGCGCAGTGTCATGTGCCACGGTCATTGGATCCAGAATAATATCTTCTACAATACCAGATAACAGCTCCATTTTTACAGCAGAAGCAAACGCCATATTAACGGCTCTTAAATATATTCAACGACATCCCAAACATAAACAATATATAATATTTTCTGGCTCTCTTTCTTGTCTTCAGGCTATTAAAAATCTTTCTTGTAAACATCCACTTTTATTAGAAATTATTGAATTGAATAATGAACTTGCTACTGGCCAATGCGACATCGTCTTTTGTTGGTTACCCAGCCACGTTGGCATATCTGGGAACACAATGGCTGATATTGCTGCTAAGGCAGCACTCAACAAATCTGTGACACCACTTCTTATCCCATACTCTGATTACAAAGCTAGCATTAGAACTTACATCCGCGATCTGATGCAGAAGAAGTGGGACACCCAAGTAGGTATTAATAAACTACATGAAATAAAACCTTATATTGGTTACACTCACTTGGGTTGTCAGTCCAGATTTGAAGAGGTCATTATGCGACGATGTCGCATTGGCCATAAAAAGTATACTCACAACTACTTGTTGAAAGGTGAAGATCCTCCGTATCCCTTGTGATGAAAGAGTCACAGTCAAGCATCTCCTGCTTGACTGTGTCGAATTCTCCATCATAAGGGATAAATATTTTAATGTTAAAACTGTTAAGGATCTTTTTAACACTGTTCATGTTCATTTAATTCTTGGTTTTTTAAAAGAACTTGATTTGATTACTGATTTTTGATTAATATGCTCTGTAAGTAGATGTATTTTAATGATTGGTAGTTTAGATTGTTAACTTAGATTGTTAGTGGCTGTGCCCTCAAAGGGGGTTAAAGTACCGTAAAATTATTGTCCTCCTGAGAGGGTACGTAAGTCCCAAAACATTTCAAGTAAATTTCAGTCTACCAGGTTTTTAGTCGTAGTATTTTTTGTCATTTTAATGTCTGGCTAAATCTCAGTATAAACGCCAATGGCTGAAGGGATGGTGTAAATCCAGCTAGGGTCCATGCAGGTAGCAAAAGTAATGTAAATCCCCATGGGCCTTAGTATGGTGATCTACCTTCAGTTGTTGGCGATCTATAGCCCATTTTTACATTGTATTGTCTTCTTTAATTGGAATATTTTAGCTTTGTTCGCTAGTTTTATATTGATATCTGTGATTATCTAGTATTTTTACTGTCCTTCGTCGGCAGGTTTTTATAATATCTATATATATATTATATTTCAATGTCAAATGTTCTCGTCACGATATGGCTGAAATATTGCTGATGTGACGTTAACAAATAACTCACTCACTCAACTACTTAATAGCGGTAAACCGTCGTTCACTTTCTATTGTCAAAATCAATTTAACTCCAATATGTCTCCATATATACATATCTACTTTTTACTGTCTTACATGTCTGAACTAATGCCATACTTTCACTTTACAGAATATGACCCTCGTATCCCGAATGATAGGTATACCCATGTTCATGGTACAAGGAAGAATGCAAGTATGCTATAATCTTTAAATCAATATGTAATTCCAATTACATATTGTTCGTACCAGAACTCCACGAAAGAAACGAATCAGCCCGAGATAACAAACCGTTAAGAATCCATAGTGCTTCCTAAACTATTGATACAGTCAATGTCATTATCTTTCTTTCCAGTTTGTAACAACAGTATTGCCACACGGCTTCTTATCTGGTTCTTATATACTCCAAGTCTTCAAAACGTGACTACGTATTGCTTTTTCGTGTATTCGTATTAAATGTAACGGTAAACCATTGTGCATCATCGATTGTCAAAATCAATTTTACTAAATTATTTCTTCATATATCATTATCTACCCTTCTCTCCTGGACCGCCTCCGTGGTGTAGTGGTTAGAGCGTCCGCCCGGAGAGCGGAAGGTCGCGGATTCGATCCCTGACCGCGTCATACCAAAAGACGTTAAGATATGGTACTCGTTGGTCCCTGCCTGGCGCTCGGCATTAATGGGCACAACAAGGACTGGTCGGCTCGGAGTCAGTATAATGTGTCTGAGTGGGGTATTCATTTTTCACTGCGGCATGGTATCTCAGTGGGCTAGCACTATAAAACCAGCCTAAGTCTGGGCTAGTACAAGCAGCCGCACATACACATACACACGCATAATTGCTGTGTGGGGCCGTATATTATAACGCCTTATTCTGCCGGTGTGAAAATAATTTTAGGAGTTTAATAGGTGCACATATTACTGCTAAAAGGTGGGGGGTATTCAATAAAAAGGTGTCACAAGTTTTCATATTTTATATCTTTAATGACATAAATAGTTTCACAGGGACATCTCACACATTTATATTAGTTGCCAGATAATCAAAGATTAATGTGACCGTCCATCACTCGGGGGGATAAGACGTGCACGTCGGGCATGTAGGTTCCATGTGTGTAACCGATTATAAACTGTCTGTCCACTTACTCTTACACCTAATCTGAGAATCACTTTGACCACGGTTTCATCCTGATCAAACGGTCTTTTGCGCCAGTTGTCGCCCTTGATAGACCAGATCGACGTCTATCATCAGTGTTATTTTGCTGTCGATATCGTGATTGTAATATAGAAATTACTGACAGTTAACCTTTAAGAGCTCGTGTTTGCAAGAACTTCATAACACGTTGTGAACGGAATAATCATGTTCTACTCGCAAATCCATATCTAAAACCCATATACAAATTGGTTCCCAAATAGTATCGCCCCAGAATTGAATAACACTTTGGTTTTATTCATGTATACTTTATTGCAGCATATGTCTTGCGATTATAATGTGTTTAAGTAGTAAATTCAATTTTTAAGATACGCCAGGGCAAAAGATAATCCGATGATAAACGATAAGAGTTTGTATTTTAATTTCATTCAGTGTTCTCTCTCGCCGATGGTTGTGCTTGCTTAGTAAAAGTACACCGTTTAGTTGTTTATCAATCATTTGTTAACAGTTTTTTTAAAACTGAAATTCGACACATAATTTCGTAAGATTGTATGTGGGCATTCTCGCCCTGAAAAACATATTCCTTTCAGAATGCAAAGTATTATTTGTTACGTAGCTGTTTAACTGAAGTAAATTTATTGATTCATTAATTTCATGTCCTCAAAGGTTTTTCAAGCTTTTAACGTTGCTATTGGAAATGTTGCTTTTTTTGCATTCGATAACGATCAAGATCTAAATTGTTTAACGAAACATACCAGTACGATCGACTGTCCTATATTAGCTGCATTCAGAACTTCATCCCATGCCATTAGCTTGTACGCTCTGGGCTCGTTAAATATTTTTGTTAAATTTCACTCAATATAGGCATTGTGAAGTATTTGCCGACACAATCCCTCGCGAAACGATCGTTCGATATCTGTAATAGAAGTAACTAGTGTGATCTCAGATGTATCAAACGTTGCAAAAATATTTTGTGGAATAAATTCTTTTTATGTAGTTTGGTTGGGTCCATGTGGGAAATCGAATCCGGGGCGACTGAGCGAATAGCTAAACACAAAGGATTACAGTGACAAAATCGAATAGAATCGAATACTCCATCACTCACTCCTTAAGATAACTAAAACCTTCTTATCGTATATTCGTTTAAATAAGAACTGTCTGCTGATAATCCTTATCAAACGTTGCTTCATAAGTTTGCGCCATGAAAAATCTATGGTGAGTCAACTGAAAAGAAATGCTTGGTCCAAAGCAGTAACACTGGTCCCCGTCCTGTTTTAAAACCGATCTAATAAAAAATTATTGTCTTTATTTGTCAGCAACCGAATTTCGGGACTTATGGTAGTTGTAATTTAAAATATACAATTGTCTTTATTTGTCAGCAACCGAATTTCGGGACTTATAGTAGTCGTAATTTAATATATACAATTAGATGTTCCGGTCCATCGTGCATTCGAAAGTCTGATTTGTTGTCTTTCTTTGTCAGCAATTGAATTTCGGGACTTATGGTAGTCGTAATTTAAAATATACAATTGTCTGTATTTGTCAGCAACTGAATTTCGGGACATATGGTAGTCGTAATTTAATATATACAATTAGATTTTCCAGTCCATCGTGCATTCGAAAGTCTGATTTGTTTACTGGTCGCTGTGGCATGGCAGGGACTCTGCAATGTGAGTGAATGCTGTATATGCAGGGTTTGGCAACTTTTGTTGATGCAGTGTTTATGCCGATGGCAACCATTTACCTGACATTATTGGATCAGTTTTAAATGCATGCACTCTCAGTACTCAGTATTATTGATTCATCATTCTTCTTACATAGTGCCATTCAAGGGATGTTTGATGCATCCAATTAGTGATGGAGAAAGGATCAGGAGCTTCTATGTAATGTATGTCTCATATATCAGTAGCAGAAGAACTGTTTCAGGACTGATACTGTAAATATATCCACAGCTGCTTAAACGTCTCTGAAAAATGATGAAGAAGCTGGTGATTGTCCTCTCTCTCTTCATGTCAGTAGTTATTGCCCAGGAGTGCACTCTGATACATTACTTTGTGAGACAGAACAAACTGAATAATAAAAAGCCAGTAGAGACCCCGTCCAACGTCCTGCACATGGAGAGTCAGCTGGGATGTGGGTTACACTGTGCCCAGGATGACACCTGCGCTTCCTTGACGCATCTTGAGGGACAGTGTTTGCTCTACAATTCATCGGTGTTACCATCTGATGTTCAAGCTCCAGGTGCAAGAACCTTCATCAAACAAGGTTAGTCATGAGGAAATGCATCAAATGAATACATAGAAAGATATATGTCTGAAGGTTCAGATTAGGATCTGGTTAGCATTGTCAGTATCCATGTTGTTTTCAGGTTGTTTTTATTTCATATTATATTCATATCCATTTATTTATATTTGTTTATATCTTTTATTTATTTATATATTTTAATTAGTTACATGGGGTGTGTGTGCAATTTTCATGTCATATAACGATTAACACCATTTGTTTGTTATTTAGCTTTCTTTTTACTCACTCGTGAGTATATGTGTTTACATCCAATTCTAGTTCCGTGATTGGCTGCTCCACAGCGATGAGGCCTTAGGTCATTAATACTACTTTTGTTATTGTTTTTATATTCATTGTGTCGGCGACCTTACTTTCATTCGTGTCAAACGTTTATGGATGTAGAGTATTAATATATTCAGCAGCCCCAAAAAAGTGTGAGAACCAATCCAAAATTAGATAGGCACTCCCATCAAATCATTACAGAAATGGACATAATAAGCGGATCAAAAACATTTTTGTGTACAATATCTTGACACATTAATGAATAACTCGGCACAGTTTCAAGACATTACGTGAACGTTTGCAGTCCATTCAGACTCTTGACTTCAGTATCTAGTGTGACCACCACGATCGGCAATAACTGCAGCACAGCGTCTATGCATGGAGTGGGCCAGTGGATTGATGAAGTCCACTGGCACCTCGAACCACACTCTGAGAAAGGCCTGGCGCAATAAATCGGCTAAGCTCGGCCTTGGTATGACATTATTCAGTCTCCTCTGAATTTCATCCCAAGGATGTTCAATTGGGTTTAAATCAGGACTAAGGGCTTGCCACTGCATAATTTTGACACCGTTCTGATGTAGGACGTACCGCTTTGGCAGTATGGGCCCGGGCGTTATCATGCTGAAAAATGTCGTTCCGGTGACGTGCGAAATGTGGTATCACGTGGGGTCTGAGAGCTTGGTCGATGTAGCGCACCGCTGTGATGCCGCCTCATCTCTCTGGACCAAGGTTCTGGAACACCACAGGACCCACTCTCTGGTTCAGGCCTATTCCATCCCATACCATGATGTTTGCACCTCCCCATGAGTCTCTTTCCATAACACATTGGTCTAAGTAACGCTGGCCACGTCGGCGCCATAATCTTGTTCTGCCATCTGCAGTTGATACGCAGTACCGACTATCATCTGTGAGCAGAACACTTCTCCATTGCCTGTATCGCCAGTTTTGGTGTTGTAGGGTAAACTGTAGACGTTCACGCCGATGACGAGGGGTGAGGATAGGTCCACGGTAAGGTGTACGGCAACAGAGGTGCCCGCTGTTAAGACGTCGGCGTTCTGTATCAGTACTGATTGGTCTTCCGTGTGTCCCCACTGTCTGGCGTGCTGTTTCCTGATAAAGGGATTATGTACATGCTGTCGCACAACATGGCGGTCTTGTCGTCTTGTGGTCACCCTTAGTCTGTTAGTACGGGGGCGATCATTTGTGGTGTTGGTGGACGGGAAACGTTGTTGCAGCCTGTAGATGGTCCGAACGTTGACCTGGAAGTGATTGGCAACGGCTTGTGCAGTGTGGCCAGCTTCAAATCTTCCTAGCGCCTGGTTCCTCTGAGCTGGCGTGAGTCGCGGCAAACTGCTGACGTTGTAATGTGAATGTTTCAACCAGGTTTGGGGGTGCAGTTTATAGGGCTGGTCCTTGTGAACAGCACGTGCAGCATGAGTTGCATTAAAAAACATGGAGCAAACCGCGACCATCTCCGAGACCGCGACCATCTCCGAGATCCTGGGTTCAATAATGATTTTGGGAAAGAATGTCTTTGCTCAGGTAAAGTTGGAGATGTTATAAAATCAAAACATGAAATGAGTTTACAGTTATCCGTTTCTGCGAAGGAAAATTTCAAACTGACGTTTCTTTTGCTACTTAGTATATATCGCTAAGCTAGATTAAAAAATATCATTGACGTTTGTGTTGTGGGTGCCAGTATGTGAGAGTAGTATGCAGTAGGCCGGATAACCTCCCAAATGACCTTTGTGTTATGTGTTAATGCGCAACTATGATCATGAGAACAGACAAATAGTCATAAGACGACATACATACTTCTGTATAACAACAGATCACTACATTTTTTTATTGTGCAAATCGTAACCTTAGAGATGTAAAGATGTTTCGATAGCATCCCCAGAAATGGAAATTATACTCTTAATTAAGCTTGCATTTTAAAAATAATGATTCACATGATATATCACAGTGTAATGACATCAAATATACATGTTGCATTTGAATTGAAAGCACGGTCACTGTGAAAAGTTGCTTTGTAAAATATCGTAAGGCCTTAATCATTTATATCTCGTTTGTCTTTGTGAAATCCAGGTTATTGTCCCGAGTCTCAAGGCTACACATCAGTCCCGTTAGCAGACCTGTGTTTCAAATACCAAAAGGATCAAATGTATTGGACAGCCAGCCAAGAACAATGTGAGAGTGAGGGCGGCCGCCTGATCATCCTGAATACCATGGAGAAACGTGACCACATTGTTGCCACATTGGGTGATCAGTTGATATATCGTAAGTTCCCTATGACGTCACATTATCTGGCCGCGCTATTTTTTCCGGATGAGGAAACTTTTCTTTATTTTTTAAGTATGTTTCCTGCATAATGATGTGATCGAAAGCTTAAATGTCCTCGGTGTGGTCTCGAACCTGTTCGTCAGAGTGAGTGAGTGAGTTAATATTTAACGTCACATCGGCAATATTTCAGCCATATCGTGACGAGAACATTTGATATTGAAATGATGTTCGTCAGACACCATTTTATCAATGTTTGAGACTGTAGGTCTTAGTAACCTCGTGTATCTATGGTAACGTCCTGTTTGAAGAATGACCCATCGACGTGGCACGAACGTATAACTCTGGGTTTGAATCTCGGTATGTCCTGATTCATTTGCAATACTTGTTAGCCACATACGCCAGTCCTAAACATCAATGAGGGACTTTGGTCCCGATTTTCCTCAGTTCATTCTTTCCTCTTTCCCACTGGTGAAGTAGAATTATAACACTTTTCTAGTAAACCGCCACGACTTACTATAATGCTAGGTCTGCCTGTTAAAATGATATGGAGCGAGTGAGTGAGTGAAATGTTTACATCGCGTCGGCTATATTACAGCAATGCAGCGATGAATACCTTTATTCTTTTAAAACAAAGGACAGTAAACTAGTTTGGAATATCACAGTTTTGAAATAAAATCAGCTTAATGAAAATGAAGATAGAAAATTAGCCAATAGATTCATTCTTATCAGTTAAACTTGGCTATTTATCACTAACGACCAAAGTTTGGCCACCTTCTTGGGGATCACGAGGACTTACAGTGTTTTTTCTTCCAACATTTACGCCATCCCTTTGGTTATCAGTGGTTGTAGGTTTTGCCTTCCAACATTCAACAGACACAAATTAACAGAAATTCAAAAACCCGAAACTTTGATCAGCAATGGACGTTTCCCTGTCAGAAGGATGATATTTGTATATTACTTTAACTCTTTATCATCCCGATCTATGATCTCAGTTGATCTCAACATTTGTCTAATTTCGAAACACATATCTTAAGTTAAATTTTTCTTGAAAATCCAAGACGTAAATTAGCAATGGCATTACTAAAAGGTCCTTTAAAGTAGGAATAATAACACACATCCCGTGTGAGAGAGAAATCTACACAGACAAGCAAAATAAGCCTGAGTGATTCTCTCATCAAGGGAGATACAGAAAAGAGGATTCTAAGCTTTCAACAAGTGTTAATGTGTGTACAACGAGAATGACCAATGGCCAATGGTCGCATAATGACATCTTCAAATCTCAGTGCAGTGTGGAGCTTTATTTGTAATGTCACGTTTATGAGAAAGTAAATGATCTCCAGATGATGAACAGCAGTTTTTAAACCTTTTTTCTTTGATTTGTTTGTGTCATGTTCCACATGAGTCCTGGGATTGATCTTAGATTCATTGTTTCTACAAGACTGGCCTTTTGTTTGTTTAGAAAACTGCTCATGGAATTTATCACAAACGTGAACACATGTGATATGTAAGACGTGTGATTCCATGGGCACAGCAACAAACTGAAATGCTGCTGACTACAGTGATAATACACAGCTGATGTTGAAAGTATTTCCACTACAAACGGGGAGGTGGGGTAGCCTAGTGGTCAAAGCGTTTGCTCGTCACGCCGAAGACCCTGGTTCGATTCCCCACATGGTGACAATGTGTGAAGCCATTTCTGTGTCCCCCGCCGTGGTATTGCTGGCATATTGCTAAAAGCGGCGTAAAACTTAACTCACTCACTCACTCACTCCACTACAAACATAGTGAGTGAGTTCAGATTTAAAGTCACATCGGCAATATTTCAGCCATATCGTGACTAAAACTAGTTCTAAATAATACATACATATAACACATAAAACCCTGTCAACGAAGGACAGTAAAATTATTAGATTATGACAAAATGAGTAAAAACTAGCTAGCATATATCTTTAAAAGTAGAAAATTATACTGAACATCAATGAAAACGCACCACCTGTATTAGTTTGGATTTCCAAGAGCATAAATGAGCAATAGGTGTAAATTTGACATACGCTTGTAGTCCAATGGCTGGTAAAGAAAGGAAACAAGAACTAATCCAGCAAAACAGTGAAGTTTTAATTCAGCTGACCATGAAAGAAAGATGGGGTCAAATTGGAAAGACAGTAACGTGTATGACCACCGTTAGCAACAACACACGCTGGGCAACGTCTCTTCATTGAACTGATAAGTCTCTGAATAATGTTTTGAGGCAATGCATTCCACTCTTGTTGCAAGGCATTCTCAAGTTCCCCAAGGTTGTTGATCTGTGGGCGACGTGAGAGGCGTTGGCCGATGTAATCCCACAAGTGTTCAGTGGGAAACAAATCTGGTGACAATGCAGGCCATGGAAGTAGAGGAATGTTGTTGTTGTTTGCCAGAAACTGTGTTGCAACACGTGCAGTGTGCGCTCGATCATTGTCCTGCTGGAATGTGTGCAGATCTCGATGTTGGTTAAAGAACTGAACGACGTTGTTCTGAAGAATGGTGTCACGGTAGTAATTCACTCTAGGGCATTCACTCTGCCACGACAAACTACCAGAGTGGTTTTGCGATGATAACTGATCCCTCCCAACACCTTAATGCTACCCCCTCCCCACCGATCTATTTGCACAACACAGTCCTGATGGTAACGTTCTCCCCGTCGACACCATACCCGTAGACGCCCGTCAGCATTTCGCAAGTGAAAACGTGACTCATCGGAGAACACAACACCATGCCCACGTCGTAACAACCACACACGATGCTGTTCCGACCGTCGTCGGCGTTCACCGCGATGTCCATCAGTCAGGATGGGTCCAACATAAGGGCGTCGATCAATGGCGAAGGGTGGTAACACGTACCTGGCCAGGACGTTGGCGGTCCCTGATGGTTCCTGTTTGTTGGTACCTGTTGGCAAGTCTTAAGATGGTGGAATGATGGCAACCAAATCGTCTGGCAATAATCATGCTTGATGTGCCAACCTGCAACATGCCCAACGCCCGTTCTCGTTCCTCTGGTGACAATCTTGGCATTGCAAAATAAACTTTACTTGCGGAGGTACAGCTAAAATGAGAACGGTTTTTTGCCGACGGTCAATTATCAGCATGTTTTACGCATGCAATTTGTGCTTTTCGGGTGTGTTGTGCATGAATTTTGTTGTTGTCATGTGATGTGTTCCATCATGTGTTCGGGCAATCCGTTCTTCTGTTATCAGCAACATTTCCAACGTTCATTTTCACTCTCAAAACAATCAGATTACCATATTTCAAAATTTACAGGTGGTGCATTTTCAATGATGTTCAGTATTTTGTTGCACAATACAATGTAAAAAATGGGCTATTGATGGCCAGCAACTGATGGTATTTGATTTGATATTTCTGACAACTTGTGTAAGCCTACAGGATCCAGCTGACCTTTGGGTCTTTATGTCTGTCTTTATAATGCAGGAACTCTTTTGAGAGTCGCGTTTAACAGAAACGTCACCAACGTCCGTTCGCCTGTGCTGCTCCATAGATCGAAAAGCATTGTTCCTGAATGAGCTGGGTTGTATTCAGAATAGGTTCCGTTGTATTCAGAAGTCGCTTGGTTGTTTTGAGAATGGGCTGATCTGCATTTCCTTTTCTGGATTTCGTCCATAGATAATGGATCAGTTCATTATTGAAGGTTCTATTTTCTAGGGTACAAAGGGGGACTTGCTAATTTTGTGTACGTATAGTTAGTCGCTCTCAACGCCCTGTCAGTGGGGATCTGTAGACAATTGTGGACATATAATCTGTAGTTTCTAGAATTGTTAGTGGTAAGGCTGTTGCCAGTTTGGTTTGACTTTTCTCATGTCGTTTCTTCATTCATTACAGCGCATATTGGTCTGCAAAGGGTGGGTGGAGCAGTCACCTGGACGGACGGTTCAACTTATCTCCCTGGACAAACTGGAATAGAAATTGATGGATGTGGACTCCTGTATCATGGGTCCATAGGGACCTATTATTGCAACTGGAACAGGTCTTCTTTCTGTGAAATACCGGTGTAACACTGGAGTGAGTTACTAATGTAAAGTCACTGACAGGTTTTTAACCTAGTCGTGACAGAAAGGACAGTTACATAAGTACACTATCGCACATTTATGTTTACATATAGTATGAAACACAAAAATATTTCACTACACACAAATGCTTGACAAGCAAGAGAGCGCCATCCACCAAAGTCAGGCCACCACTGTTGGGATGTTAGGTTCCCTTGCATGACTCCAATCCCTTCGGACGCTCACGACTGTAAACTTTTACTACCTTCAGTTGAAACCAATAAAGATAATATGATTAAAATTATGTTAGCCCTACATGTTAATTCCAGGGCAGTAAATCTCAGCTACAAATTTACCCAAAGGAAAAAAATATCAAACCATACTATTTCTTTCTAAACATCAAAATTAATGCTGCCGATCTGTTAAACATGGTGATTTGATGAAGACAGAGGATCTTCACCTTTCAACAGATGCATATGTAACTGGACTGGTGAACAGGTTATCGGAAATGCTGTCACATATTTGTGAAGTGCTTCTTTTGCTTATGTAAAAGACATTCAAAAATGGCTGGTTAACCAACATAAAAAAACACATATTGGCCAGTAACGTGATTATATCATACGTAAATAATTTCGTTTAAACATGTTTGCAAAATAGTATTATATGTTGTCTGAAAACCAGAACGAAATACTGAAATAGTATAAATTGTTTGCGTTATATTGTAGTTGATATTGCCCGTGTGTTAGATAAATATTTTCCAGTTGAAATTAAATATACTGAGTGTAACTGTGTAAACAAAACTGTTGGCTACTCTCTTTGGATCTGTTTGAAAAGCTCCTGAAATGTGTTGTGTGGAAATTATTTGAAAATACTGGTATCATATCAAATATTATTAAACTTATATATACAGGAAGTGACTGTAGGTGGTAACTGCCTCATTCCTTGCTTTTTACACAAATGCTTTAGAGTTAATTTCTTTCAGTTTATTTTGGTATAAAGGACAATGGCTCACGTTCAACCAAACATGCTTTAATTAATTTATTACCAATACCAAGGTGACAAGAAATTCGTGTTAACATCTATCTGACACTGCAGGGGATATACAGCATATTGCATTACTTGTTCCTATGGGGTGCGTACTTGAACGGGTTTGAGGATAATTTGGTATGACAACAATGAATAACATACAAAAATGGCGATCTTGGACCTATATTTACGTACAGGTACGTTGGTAATTAAAAGGCCAAATATAAAAGCATTTACATTCAAAAGTCAGCGATGTGTCAGTGTTTTCTGCGAACAATACATGTCGTCATCTATATTGTCTATGAATTTTATAAAGTGAATATCATGTAGAACCGGGTCTCTGGAATTAACTGACTGACTGAGTTTAGTTTTGTTTTACGCCGCTTTTAGCAATATTCCAGCAATATCACGGCGGCTGGAATTAACAGTGAACGATCTTTATAGTTCTATTGTTATACAAATTATGCTATTTGGAGACATCTGGCTGTTCTTACTGTTCTTGTTGCTACATTAGAGTTGCAAATAATTGTACCAAATTATATTCTGTATACCGGGCGGTGGAGTAGCCTAGTGGTTAAAGTGTTCGCTCGTCACGCCGAAGACCCGGGTTCGATTCCCAACATGGGTACAATGTGTGAAGCCCATTTCTGGTGTCCCCCCGCCGTGATATAGCTGGAATATGGTTAAAAGTGGCGTAAAACTGAACTAACTCACTCACTATATTCTGATACCCTGGCAACAGTTTGTGCTTAAATGGATTTAGGTGTTGTACATACTGTGTGTGTTTGTAAATGTACAGCAAGACCACAGAACATGGGAAGTATGCCTTGGAACATTCATTATACTTTATTAACAATTAACTAAATGTACTTCGACATTTGACAGAGTGCTGATTGTGTTAACATTTTCACTAAATGCATTACCGGTACAAGATGGCTTTTGCTGATTATTGTGTGCAATGACCCAATGTAACTGGATGTTGAAGGCAAACAGAAATGTGCTAATATTTCAACAAAAATCTATCTGATTTAGAAATAGTACATGTACCATTTGTTGTCTTTGGTAACCATTAGGTTTGTGTCACACAGAAACCTTTGAATATCTTTTATCACATTTATTGTTGATGCCATAAATGTTTCATTTTTTATTTCTTTAAACACACTTTAAAATCAACAATGAGTCTTCAGATGCATTTAGTAACTATATTCAAAGGTCAGGATTAGTCATGAAACATACAACATCCTTGCGAATGTTTCGAAAAAAAATGACAAACTGAAAAAATACTACAACAGTATAAAATGGAATATTTCTCATGCATTGTCCCAAGATGTCTCTAGTTATATTCCATTATGTCACCTTGTTCGTCGTGACTGCCCCTATTATCAACACCTGACACATGCCATCCTTTACACAATCAAACACACCCCTTTGTCCCATACGCGGCGTCAATATCACTTGCGTCTCCCTGCACTCCCTCTCCCTACTGTATTAACGTGGACTTATAACACGGTCTCCATCGACGCAATCTCCATACTTTCTGTTCCGATCTCGTCCACGTTGTTGTGAACTTGAAACATAGAACTCTCCATCTGTAAATACATTTGTTTATAATGGACCTTTGATTATTTAATCAAGATTACGATAACTCACTTATAAAGAGTGAATTATGTTGTGGGTATGTTTCGATTGCTGGGAATATGCTAATATAATCTTTAAAAAACCCTTTGTGTTACACATACTTGTGATTGTGCAATCGATAATGCCATTATGAGAGATTTCGTATCAATATGGAAAGGGTTTGGGCGCTTTAACCTAGCACAACCCAAAGAGATACCTTGAATTTCAATATCTTTTTGCAAAATATATTTCATTCCCCTATTATCTTTCTTGGATAACAGTTGGATCATTACACGAGGAAGCTTCTGACATAATAAGGTCACATATCTGATCACTGTTTGTATGTTTTCTTGAGAATCTTCCCCAAATAAAGAGAAATTCTTTAAATAAAGGTGTCTCAACCTTTGTAAAATAGTAATGGTAAACATATTTGCTCGCTAAACATGTAAAGAACTTGAAACATTCAACTTTTAAAACATACCTTTTTCAAAACGAAGAGCTTTAGAAATTGAATAACATTCATGTTTATCATTCTGAGTCTTTCTCTGAGTTTTTATAAAGCAAGAGTTTTAATGAGTGCATTTTTTTCAAATAAATATAGGTTTTCTCATTTGTAAACATTTTAAAATTTGATCTCCTTTTTTTCGAATATTTATGACAAAAGGGACACTTGACTTCATTTCAAGATAATTAGACTAATCAGGACTGAAATTACCTTTAACACAAACAGCATTTCTAGACCGGCTCTCAAGACATCTATCATTGACACTACAAGACATGGCTGAGCAGAGACCAGGTGGTACCTGGCAATGGAAACAAATTGTGAACTGGGTGTGTGTAGGCAACTCCTCACAAAAAGCTCACAGAGTCAACATATTTTTTTGTGATCCCTTGAGTAACTTTGACCGTATGTCCCAGGAGAACAAATGCGTTTTTTCAAGAAGTGTTCATTTCTTGACACCAGAAGAGTTCGTTTCTAGACACAAGAAGTGTTCATTTCTTGACACAATGTTCCTGATTTGAAATATCTTGACTCAAGTTAAAAGTTTATCTAGCAACCCTATTTTCATTCTCCATTTGATTACAATGTGTGAAGCTGATATCTCGTTCCCTTGTTCGGGTGTATGGAAAGACTATGCCAAACGTTGCATAGACTACAATTCACATACTGAGACTAATGCAAGAAGAAAAAAACGGTATACATTTGTAAAAAAAAGCGGCTTTTCTTCTGTACATTATAATGGTCTAAATCTTTCACCTGCAATGCTAAATAACATATACATATTTAAACATATATCCAACTTACATCTGGATTGTTCTTATCAAAAACAACGAATCCTTCATTCATCGCACTTGGTTTTGATTCCCCAAGTTGAAGACGGCAGGTTAATGTTTCATAACTGAATTCAATTCTCAAACAACCGCCAGTTTCAATACATCTTGACTGGCACAACCTGGTGCCAATATTTTCTTTTATAATGCTCTTTGCTGCCTTCTCTGTAGTTTTACTAACGTAAAATGTATTCGATTCTGGATTAGAATTGTAAGAATGCCAGCACATCGCCTACCCAAACTTGCTTACAACATGCTATTGCACTATGATAATCTTGGCAAAGTCACATGGGCTTCTCACATCCGTATGTTACTTTTCTCTCTTGGTTTTTGATATATACTACCCATCAAAAGTTTAGACTCACTTAAAGCACTCACTATATGTTATGTATATGTATGTGGTTACAGATTCATGCAGATGAATTGCACAAGGATGATGCTTCAAATTGCGAAAGGCATGAGCAAATGTCGTGCATGTGAACAGATTCGTTTTGGTGTAAAGTTTTGTTAAGAATTCGCCAATTTTCACAGATTTTAATCATTTACTGAACTCATGACAATAATCTTTTCAATGTTACGAATATGTTTTACAATACACCAGTTCATAACTAAACAGTACCTTTAAACAGTATTGAATATTTTGCAAAAAAGCTAGTTTAGAACAGTGGACAAGTAAGTGGCTACATTTACACTAGTGAGTCTAAACTTTTGATGGGTAGTATATATGGCTGTCAAAATCTGTGGAAAATGTAAATATGTTTATCACCGATTTTCGACAACGTTTGATTGATAACTTTCTGCAAGGCTGGATGTCAACTTTAAGTGACTGATCACGTTATACCTCCTATGTCTATTTTAAGGATACCTTAGAACCTGAAAAATATTTATCCTGTCTTCATGCTAAAAATATTAGAAACACATTTGTTCGATTTAGACTTGGTCTTACAAATCTAATGATCAATGAAGGTAGAAAATATGATTTAGAAACGTCTTTACGATTATGCCCTTTGTGTAGATCTGGAATTGAAGATGAATTCCATTTTATATTTTTGTGCCCAACTTTTAAGTTACTGCAAAAAAAATCTTGGCGAACATTATTGTCCTAACCATGTCAGTTTTCCCGTTTTTACTAAGCTCTTGGCTACAAACAATGAAGCAATTTTGTCTGATCTTGCTTTGTATGTACATCACGCACTGAAACTAAGAAATTCTATTGTATGATTATTCTACCAGCTCACTGAATGCTAACATCCATGGTTTAAATAATTGAATGAATGATTACAGCAGAACGAATATGTTTACATATTGTATCTATGATTTGTATATAGGCCAATGGCCTTTCATGCAATAAACGCTTTGACTTTGACTGTGACTTTGGCCTTCACATCCTCTTTCCCTAGATGTGGGAACTTCGGACACTGAGTGAACAAAGTTTGATAGCAGAAGCAGATTACAGGCAACCATTGAACGTATGGGTGTCATAACTGTTTATAAAGGCCTACCAGTCTCCACAGATGATGAAAGGTCTGTATAGTCCATCACAAGTGTTTATAGAGGATCACAAGTCTTTACAGAAGATCACCTCAGACTTAAGTGTCGACCACACACTGTAGAGTGCGGATACACGACTCCAGATTTCCACAACCAAGGCGGACCAATGCACGTCTTCTGGCAATTGTAATATGGAAGTCATATAACAGAACACGGTATCACTGTATATGATGAGAGCGAGATCAACAGCACTGCAAGGCACCTCTATAACAAGCATGGGTTGCTATCCCGCAAGGCACCTCTATAACAAGCATGGGTTGCCATCCCGCAACGCATCTCTATAACAGGCATGGGTTGCTATCCCGCAAGGCACCTCTATAACAAGCCTGGGTTGCTATCCCGGAAGGCACCTCTATAACAAGCATGGGTCGCTATCCCGCAAGGCACCTCTATAACAAGCATGGGTTGCTATCCCGCAAGGCACCTCTAAAACAATGCAAGCATGGGTTGTTATCCCGCAAGGCACCTCTATAACAAGCCTGGGTTGCTATCCCGCAAGGCCCCTCTATAACAAGCCTGGGCTGCTATCCCGCAAGGCACCTCTATAACAAGCATGGGTTGCCATCCGGCAAGGCACCTCTATAACAAGCATGGGTTGTCATCCCGCAAGGCACCTCTATAACAAGCATGGGTTGCTATCCTGCAAGGCACCTCTACAACAAGCATGGATTGCGATCCCGCAAGGCACCTCTATAACAATGCAAGCATGGGTTGCTATCCCGCAAGGCACCTCTATAACAAGCGTGTGTGTTGCTATCCCGCAAGGCACCTCTATAACAAGCCTGGGTTGCTATCCCGCAAGGCACCTCTATAACAAGCCTGGGTTGCTATCCTGCAAGGCACCTCTATAACAAGTATGGGTTGCTATCCCGCAAGGCACCTCTATAACAAGCATGGGTTGCTATCCCCCAAGGCACCTCTATAACAGGCATGGGTTGCTATCCCGCAAGGCACCTCTATAACAAGCCTGGCTGGCTATCCCGCAAGGCACCTCTATAACAAGCATGGGTTGCTATCCCGCAAGGCACCTCTATAACAAGCATGGGTTGCTATCCCGCAAGGCACCTCTATAACAAGCATGAGTTGCTATCCCGCAAGGCATCTCTATAACAGGCATGGGTTGCTATCCCGCAAGGCACCTCTACAACAAGCCTGGGTTGCTATCCCGCAAGGCATCTCTATAACAAGCATGGGTTGCTATCCCACAAGGCACCTCTATAACAAGCATGGGTTGCTATCCCGCAAGGCACCTCTGTAACAGGCATTGGTTGCTATCCCGCAAGGCACCTCTATAACAAGCATGGGTTGCTATCCAACAAGGCACCTCTATAACAAGCATGGGTTGCTATCCAACAAGGCACCTCTATAACAAGCATGGGTTGCTATCCCGCAAGGCACCTCTATAACAAGCATGGGTTGCCATCCCGCAAGGCACCTCTATAACAAGCATGGGTTGTTATCCCGCAAGGCACCTCTATAACAAGCATGGGTTGTTATCCCGCAAGGCACCTCTATAACAAGCATGGGTTGCTATCCCGCAAGGCACCTCTATAACAAGCATGGGTTGCTATCCCGCAAGGCACCTCTATAACAAGCATGGGTTGCTATCCCGCAAGGCACCTCTAGAACAAGCATGGGTTGCTATCCCGCAAGGCACCTCTATAACAAGCCTGGGTTGCTATCCCGCAAGGCACCTCTATAACAAGCCTGGGTTGCTATCCCGCAAGGCACCTCTATAACAAGCCTGGGTTGCTATCCCGCAAGGCACCTCTATAACAAGCATGGGTTGCTATCCCGCAAGGCACCTCTATAACAAGCACGGGTTGCTATCCCGCAAGGCGCCTCTATAACAAGCCTGGGTTGCTATCCCGCAAGGCACCTCTATAACAAGCATGGGTTGCTATCCCGCAAGGCACCTCTGTAACAAGCCTGGGTCGCTATCCCGCAAGGCACCTCTATAACAAGCATGGGTTGCTATCCCGCAAGGCACCTCTATAACAAGCATGGGTTGCTATCCCGCAAGGCACCTCTATAACAAGCATGGGTTGCTATCCCGCAAGGCACCTCTATAACAGGCATGGGTTGCTATCCCGCAAGGCACCTCTATAATAAGCATCGGTCGCTATCCCGCAAGGCACCTCTATAACAAGCATGAGTTGCTATCCCGCAAGGCACCTCTATAACAAGCATGGGTTGCTATCCCGCAAGGCACCTCTATAACAAGCCTGGGTTGCTATCCCGCAAGGCACCTCTATAACAAGCCTGGGTTGCTATCCCGCAAGGCATCTCTATAACAAGCATGGGTTGCTATCCCGCAAGGCACCTCTATAACAAGCCTGGGTTGCTATCCCGCAAGGCACCTCTATAACAAGCATGGGTCGCTATCCCGCAAGGCACCTCTATAACAAGCATGTGTTGCTGGATACCTGTAACCTGAATTGTCACATCTATGTGCCTCATTCCATCGGTTTTACATCCTAACACATACATTGGAAAATATATTTTCACAAGATTTTGTTTAAAATCAATTCGTACAATGAATTCCTACAATAACTTCATGAATATTTATATCTTACACTTTTGGATTTTCACAGTTGAACGAACACAGAACAGCTGCAGTCAAATTTATAACCATTTTTCGCATTTTATAGACGTCACACAAATTCCAGAACTATTAAGAGCATTGATTTGAGTTTCGAATTCCGTAAAAGAAAACATACAACAGACTGTTTTGAATCTCCTTCATTCAATAGGTCTGTAAGGATGGGGTCAGTTACGGTTGTGTGTTATCCCAAAGTTGAAGATGAATTCCATTTTTGCCAGTGTGCCCATTTTACTCAGATTTGCGCTCCAGTCTTATTCCACAATATTATTTTCAAGTAACAAAGTTAATGTGTCTGCAATAAACTTGCAAAATAAGTATTTCTCGCTTTGAAAAAAACAACATAATTCCTTTTTCCAAGAAAAACCTGCAGCATCGTGTATAGATTGTATTATTCTTCCTGTACCATATTTAATTTGTCATGTTTGTACACATCTGTACCTGTGTGATCAGCCCGCGGCCCCTGTACGTAAATAAAAGCATCGATACCGTAACGGTTAACTTTGCAGTTCTACATGGAATAACAAAATGTACATACGAATCTATGATGTCTGGCTTGGTTTTTTTTGTTTATTTCATACACTGCCTCAGCATGTGTCTTTGATGGAGGCCAGCAAGGGTGCGGGATGTACTGGCAGGCTCAGGCCTTTTCGCCAACACCTGGTTCTTTTCGCGGTCAGTGTGTGATTAAATTAC
Organism: Haliotis rubra; assembly: GCF_003918875.1. Taxonomy (NCBI): domain Eukaryota; kingdom Metazoa; phylum Mollusca; class Gastropoda; order Lepetellida; family Haliotidae; genus Haliotis; species Haliotis rubra. The sequence continues at coordinate 67,333 of NW_025765084.1, read as the reverse complement.
ACATTCCAGTGATCAGCAGCATGAACATCGATCTTCGATGTCGGTATACGATGACATGTGTCAACCTAGTCAGCGAGCCTGACCACCCGATCCCGTTAGTCGCCTCCTACGACAAGCATGGGTTACTGAACATCAATTCTAACCCGGATCTTCGCGGGTCTAACGTTAAACAGAACGTAAAGACAACGTACGTTGCTACCGCGTATATTACGTAGCTGTACCTTTACATCCCGTGTCATTCCAACAGTTGTGGACAACCACATAACTGTTTGATACCAAATCTCACAAGGCAGTAAAACATACGTACTGCCAATAACTACATGTAGGCGATCATTTATTAAGCACTTGTTACATAACATATGATACATCAGTAGAATATAAGATAGTAATTTGGTGTAGCTCTTTGGCACGTGAAAAACTGCTCCAACAGACTGACATGTTTCATTAGCAATGAGGCAAATGGCCAAACGTATAAGTACCAGGCAGTGTCTTCAGCTTCCAGTTATGAACACTCTACAAGCAAAAATGTAAAACCTACAAGACTTTAAATCATTGCAACGTTTCATGCTGAAGTCACATTTGACAGCATGTTGCAACAGCTGTGATTTTATGTTGCTTTCGTGCACTTTGCAATATTTACAAGTTGTTGTTTATATTAATTTGGAGGAGCAATACTTTTGGGGAATACCGATTATATTTATATTGTTTAAATGTGATAAGTTACGGATCCTTATTTTTCACAGGTTACAAGTACATCAACATGAAAGCGTCTTAGTTTGATATCTTTTTTTTCCTATTACAGAAGACCCATTTTTCATGTATGCAAACGAGACAAGCATTACTCAAATACATTAACTTAGACTCACCCATGGTAACTCGAGGTTGTAATGTGTTACGAAACATTTCTAAAATAATCAATTGTTTTTGCAGACTTGACACTTTATATGGAAATCATCAGCAAACAAATTTAGCAGTATATTGATGTGCTCAATGACAAATATTCACTGATCACAGTTTAACCAATTCATCAATAACGAAAGTAAATAACAAGGGATTCAGAATGCTACTTTGGCAAACATCTAATGATGACTCTAAAAGATATATACGTGAATTGGTACCCTTCACGCAAAGTAAGCGGCTTACTTGAAACCAAAACAGGCACCAAAACAGAAACCAAAACAGGCACAGAAGAGCCTTTTACAGACTCGCATATAGTTTTACTACATAATGATTTTAATAAAAAAATGTCGTAAGTATAATAGAAACAAGATAGTAACTTATTTATATCTATTCACTCCCCTAACCTCTGTTCCAAAATCATGTTTTTCCTTTCATACTCAACAACGCTTGGTTCATTTCTGTTCACCGACGTATCTAATAGTATTTCATGAATTAGGGTATTTTTTATGTTAATCCATTTTATTCTCCGCTAATTGTGAGTTTGAGACGGTGATTTTTCACTGTGCATTTTGGGGAGAAAATGGCAAAAGTCGTTTTTTGTGGATATACAGCATTCAGAACAATGATGCAACGTAAAACAGAGAATAATAACAAAATCATCATAACATGTTAGTAAACTGTATCAGATTGTACTCAACAAAAACATTCCTGTTGGGATACCGAGTTGAAATACATCCCAAGCGACTTGGGTCGTGTGAGCCTGCAAATGTGAGCGTCATAGTATCCCGAAGGGGCAAATCGTTGATCTCAATACATCACTGGATTTCCTCTCAGGAAACCGTCATAAAGCTTGAATAACTTGGGTTATGGTGACAATAAATAATGGTGCATTACGATGTATGATTATGTATATATTTCTCGTTGGTGTTGGTGTAATGACGGCGTGTCATATGGAAGATTCCCTTTCAGCATCACTGTATTAGAAGTCCACAACGACCACTGCTTCTGATGACGTATGTTGGTCAGTCTAGGGTGCTGACGTCCACGTTCTGGTAGGATGACACTTAGGATGACGCTGAAAGAATAAGCAATAAGCAGTTGGGTCTCAGCAAACCTTGGTTGGATGTGCTGTACCCTGTCACCATGGCTACGGTGATGCCACCCTTCAGCGCTACAGTGGTGAAAACGTCATAGACACGTCAACAAATACGTTTTGTCATAGACCGTAGGTATAGCTAACATTATCCTCCATCCTGACAATCAAAGGGTGTGTCCTTCGCTTCTGCGCCTGCTCACACTTTAAGCTATTAATCATGCCGATACATCTAACATATCCAGTGTTACATGAATGATTTAGAGATTGTCAGTGTCATGGTAAGACGTGTATTCCATGTTACATGAGGTGAGGTGTATATGTATAGACACATTATACTCCAAGACGATCAGGCAGGGAACCATATTTAACGTCTTTTGATATGATAATGTTACATGATTGATGGGAGAATGTCACTTCTGTTGTAAGATTTGTACTCAATGTTACATAAATGTCTAGGAGATTGTCAATGCCACGGTATAGGTTAAATTACTCTGACGTGAGCAGTTCTTATGCTGTGCAAACTATTTTATGTATAACCTTGTTGATAAATATCTATCAATACAGATGACACTTGAGAACATAGTTTTGTTTGGGCTTACATTCACTCCTTCTGTTTGCTGGTTTGATGGGCTTCGCATACAGGTCTTCAATATTCAGAGTGATCTGTACTTCTGTTGCATTGTTGGTTTTCTTCACCTTGTTGACCTTTGAATACACATCTTAAATGGAGAACAAAGGTCATTTAGTTCTCGTCTTAGAATGCATCTTAGGTATATATACAAATATTCTTATTTCGTCTATGTTGATGAGAAAACACGTCAGTATAAAATAAAACAGTTACTGTACATACAAATGTTGTGGGTGATACTATCATAGTTGGCACACGCACGCAAGCATACGCACACGCACACACACACGAATAAGTGCATTGATATGAATACAGAAGTGTAACACACTGCTTTCATCCATGTAACAGTACAAACGAACTGCAGATGATTGTCCCATCCTCCAACGCGAACAGAAGTCAAGAACAAGACTTAGTGTGACCCCTACAACGGCCGTAGCGGCAACAACGCGTCTCCTTATGGCCATGGCATCATCACAGGCGTTACAGAAGAAGTTGCTAACTACGATATGGATGTAGCGTTGTCATGTTGAACTGCCAGTCCAAGACCATGAAAGGGGACGGGGGTACATAAATAGTTACCGGATAATGAAACCACGGTTAATGTACATAAATATTGTTACCAACCACATCTTATCAAAGAAAATCCAGGTTCCAGAACAAGGAATAACTTACCTGGCACCTGCTGCTTTTCTGCTGGCTTCTGACTTTCAGCTTTCACAAATCCGTGATACTCGTCATTATCTTCCATCACTGAACACAGAAAGTAGACGGACTATATGAATAAACATATGGCTTCGATCTGTCTTGGACTGTCTAAATGAGTGTTTTCTATTGCATTACCTAATCATGTTATATACGCAGGTGCAGATGTAACTATTGACTTGTTCGGTTTTTGTAAGCAGAATTACATTTTTCATGCCTACAAATACATTACACTGCCTCATCATACCGTCAAATAACATGAGTGACACGTAGCTTTATGATACGTGATATTGACGCCATGCACAAAATATCGATACAAAAACAGTGAGTGAATATTCCAGCAATATCACGGTGGGGGACACCATGGGCTTCACACATTGTGTCCGATGTGGGGAATCGAACCTTGGTCTAAGGCGTGACGGGCGAACGCTTTCGCCACTAGGATTCCCTACCTCCCTACAAAAACATGTTACTGTAGCATTGTAATGGATCTTTATATACATCACTTTAGCATTGAACAATATAGCCTATATAGCCTACCTATCACCTCCTGTTTCTCTGTTGACACCTGGTGTTCAGTTCCGTCGACACCCTTGTCGGCATATTGTCTGTAGAGATCGTTATCTTCCATCACTTGAAGAGAGAACAAAATGCAATTTGAATGTAACTATTGAGATTTGTAAGATCGTAAATAACACCCGGCGTTCAGGTATCATTGACAAAAAGTATCTGAGATATAAATTATATATAAGAGAGACTCATAAATGGTTAAGATAAAAAATAAACATACGGATTGTCTCTCTTTTAGAATCCTCATTGAATCTCCCTTCTTTGCTGGAATATTCAAGGAACAGAATAATCACAAATATGTTATCTCGGTCAAAAATACCGTGGATTTATGGGATATGGCAATATGTCTTTAAATGTTTTTACCATTCCGACTGTATCAGGAGCATGTGTATATGTATCACTGTTAATGAATTATGATACTCGATCATTCGCGACAGGTGGGCGTTTCCTTTGCCAAAGGTGGCACCTATCACAGACCCATGCAGAGACACGATTGTCCTGTTTCGTTGTACATCTTCTCTAATCCTTTAAGGGGCGGTGGGATAGCCTAGTAGTTAAAGTGTATTTAAAGCTCGTCACTCCGAAAACCCGGATTCGATTCACCACATGTGTAAAATGTGTGAAGCCAATTTCTGGTGTCCCCCGCCGTCATGTTGCTGGAATATTACTAAAAGCGGCATAAAACGAAAATCACTCACGCAGTCACTCAAATCATTTACAGAGACAAAGATGGAGCAAGCGTCCTATACCGTATCTAGCTTGATTCATGTTTACACCACCCTGTCTTGCTTGACGTTGCTGATTCCAACTACCACATATAGGTAATACTATGCATTCAGGTTAGTGTCGAGAAATATAACAACAATCACTTACCCGTGTTTTTCTTCCTTTGCATTTTCTGAAAAAAAATTAACAATTAAAGATGCAATCTTGATCGTGTTCAGTTCATACACACATCGCCAATGAGTAAGTTGAGGTGGAATGCGCTTAGATTTCACCAAAAAGCTATGAGCCTTATATAAAATATGGAGTAGAAGAATGATGGTGTGCATTTTATAATTTATTATTAATATATACCTCTTCTTCTGCATAGTGTGCACAATAGTACAACGATGATGATGACAACGACGACCACCACACCACCCACGGAGCCAGCGACAGCGTAGATAATTTCATCTGCATAAGTGACAGAAAGTACGAAGATCCTGTTTATTTCGTGACGAAAATTCATACGAAAAGCAAGTTAATCACAATTTATGCCATCGATCAATAAACCATTGTAGTCATTCTACGATAATTAATATATCATTGATTCCCAAGCCTTGTATGCGGGATGTCTCGATCAGATTATACAAACTGCATTACTTTATAGTTGATACCTACGTTTTATAGACTCCATCGGGGCTGTCGTGCTGAAACCTTAAGACATACAGGAGTAAGTATTTCACTATAGAATTCCGTATGTCTGAAGTCGTAGTGTGTGTGTGTATGTGCATGCGTGCCCGCGTGCGTGTGTGGTAGGTGTGTGTGCCACAATAATTTTGAATTCACTAAATCAAACAATACTGCAAGATTGATATGATCTAAGTGTGATAAAATCAAATCACATACGTTATGACAGGTGTAAGATTATATATTGCTTATGCTTGAGTTCAAAACAATCATACGTAAGTCCCAAAACATTTAGAGTAAATTTAGGCTTGCCACGTTTTTAATCGTAGAATATGTGTGCTTTTCATTTATGGCTAGATTTCTCTTCTGTCGCCAATGTTTGAAGGGATGGTATAAATCCAACTAGGGTCCATGCAGGTAGCAAAAGTAATGTAAGTCCCCATGGTCCCTGGTATGGTGATCTACCTTCAGTTATTGGCGATTTATAGCCCATTTTTATAATGTATTGTTTTTCCTCTATAGTTAAAACGTTTTAGATTTAATTACTAGTTTTACATACATATCTGTGATATTCTAGTTGTTTTACTGTCCTTCGTCGGCAGGTTTTTTATAATATACATATATTTCATTTCAATATCAAAAGTTCTCGTCACGATATGGCTGAAATATTGCCGATGTGACGTTAAATATTAACTCACTCACTCAAATCTTTTAAAGGAGCACAATTGGCCATGACACTGTAGAGAGTTAAGTGGTCAGTGAAAGACGTATAATACATTGCAAGAGATCGTCTACACAAACACACCTGTATGTCGTACTCTAGTCGTCAGTGTTGTACTATAGATCGCAGATTTGGGCTTTGTGACGTTGACTGCTAAAATGTTAAAATGTTTTAGTGTTAATTACTAGTTTTACATTGAAATCTGTGACAAAACTAGTAGTTTTACTGTCCTTTGCAGACAGTTTTGTTTATAATTTACCTTTATTTATTGTAAAATTAAAGCTTGTTTGTAGTCACGAAATTGTTGAAATATTGCCGATGTGACTTAAAATCTTAACTCACTCACTCACTACTCCTCCTACTACTACTACTACTACTACTACTATTCCTACTACTACTCCTACTACTACTACTTCCACTACTACTACTACTACTTCTTCTACTACTGCTACTACTACTACTACTGCTACTACATTTACTACTACTACTACTACTACTACGACTACAACTTCTACTACTGCTACTACATTTACTACTACTACTACTACTACTCCTACCACAACTACTTCTACAACTACAACTACTATTCTACTACTGTGGATCGGTGGGGTAGCCTATTGGTTAAAGCGTTCGCTCGTCACACTGATGACCCGGGTTTAATTCCCCACATAGGCACCTTCTGTCAAGCCAATTTCTTGTGTCCCCGCAGTGATATTGCTGGAATATTGCCAAAAACTCACTCACACACTACTACTGCGATTGCAACTACTAATACTACTACCGTTAAGACGATGAATACTACTACTTCTACAGCGAACACCACCACCACAATTACTACTGCTCCTACTACCACCACCACAACTGCGACGACGAACAGTACTACCACTGCTACTAGTATAACCGCTACGGCTACGTCTATGACTACGACTACAACCAAGACATCAACTTCTCCTGCCACTCAAAGCAACAAAGCAAACAAATCAACTATAAGTATGTGTCTGCGTCAATTGGAATGATAGAGGTCAAACCTCCTATACTTTAACATAAAGTTACCACAGTCGAAACACTACGACAGCTTGTGAAACGGGGCCCTGAACTTAACTGGAAGCCAAAAAATCGAATTGCATCCGAGAACAATTTCGAGTCATCAAATGGGGAAATAAGTCAACCTGTCTACCATAAAGAATCCTGTAACCTTCCCTGGGGCATTGAATCCAACGATGCTAACACCTTTGACAAGAGCCTGCGCAAGGTCTCCGAACAACAGGGCATATTCTAACGTTCCTAAAAGAATATTTCTCGACATAGAGTTTGTCTTCAAACTCTTTCTGGACTTTGCACATGTCATTGAACCCTAAAGCCGTGTCACATGATCATACTATTAAACCCCGATTTTCCTCGTCCATATTCGATCCTTTACGATCCGTTTTCATACACGTATTTTATTGCTGAGAACGACGTTAAGAAAAAACGAGTGTCATACGTCGGGAAATGAATCAACCAGAATCTATTTTAAGAGTAAGTACTATTTCTAAAGGTCTTCTCACGTTATGGTGTTAAGTATTATTTTGCTTGTACCTTCAGTGTTGTCTGTAATCTCCACAGTGACGTTATTGCTGAAACGCTTCCCACTCTTGCACTTCCACACAGAGCCCTGGTCGAGTGTAGAGTTGATCCTGAGTGTCACGTTGTGTTGTTGGAGGGAGGAGCTGACAGTGACACGTCCTGCCACAGCGCGGTATTCAGATGAAATGGTGTTGGGATTCTGTATTGAAGTAGATACGTCGGCATCACTGCTTGTCTTGAATATTTCAACATTGTTTCTGTACCAGTTGACACCTATCAAATCACCCCTATATGTGGGTGTACAGGACAGTGTGAATTCGACTCCTTCTGTGGCAGACTGCGGGTAACTTGTCAGACCGACAATGACAGATGCTGGAACATAGATTTGACCCTTTTGGTAACATCTTATGTTCTTGTACAGTATTTCCACTTGACCACTACAAGTGGAACTGATTGTTCTTCGCTCACATATCAGACACTTACCTGACGCCCAATGACCCGCACAAGAAAGTACTCCAGCCAAAAACGCCATGGCGACCAGTGATGTTCTCATCTCAAGTGGACGGCGAATGGGTGACACCTGAGAATGGTAGGTGAGGTGTAATTAAGAAAGTTTCGCTCATTTGACGACGTGCATGTGTGTGTATGTGTGGCTGCTTGTACTAGCCCAGACTTAAGCTGGTTTTATAGTGCTAGCCCACTGAGATACCAGTTAAACATGAATACCCCACTTCGAAACAAACTGACTCCCGAACGGACCAGTTCTTATTGTACGCCAGGCAGGGACAAACAAGTACCATATTTTAACATCTTTCGGTTTGACGCGGCCGGGGATGGAACCCACGAACTTCTGCTCTCCGGGTGGGCGCTCTAACCACTACACCACGGGTGGTGTCCCTGAGAACTAAGGCTGGATATTGCGCTGATTCTCATATCGCGATATATTGCAATCATTTAAGAGATATTGCAATACATATTGTGATATATTGACTGGAATGTTTCTGTCCAAGTGCGTACATCATGAATTCATAATAGCTCTCTGTGTGCGACATCATCTTCTTAGTTGCTGTTACACCATACTTTCAGGCTACCCGTCCCCATTGTGTATGAATGTATGCCAATGGTTTACAGATAAATAAAATAGTATAGAGCTTTAAAGTAGAATGTTTAACTGAAGTACTGTAATGCAACAAAGTTTTCCGAACATAATGATACAGGTAATAGTATAACATGATTTTCATGGTCAGTGTTGTTTGCTTCAACAGAATGCACTTCAATGCAGTATGTAATTATTGTTACTGTATGTCAGTGATTCATTCAGATTCAACTTCCGAGTATTAACATGTGTTAACATGAACTGTTGTAAAATGAAAACAAAAAGTGAGTGGTTTTACATGATTTAGGTGAACTACTTGAGCTTAAAATCTCATGTGACCTCCAGTAACTAAGATCCTTGACTAGATTGTCATTATACAGTCCTACAAAATGTATAAGACTTTGACCTTTATGATAGCATATTTCCCATTATGAAACTAACAAAAATAACAAAATAATGTGAAATGGTCACTCAGAGCCAGAGGCTCTACTAATAGGTCCAAATAAAAGACTGGTCAAATCTTAGAAGGGCATTTAGAAGTGGAATGCATAAGAAAAGCAAGATTTATGGACGTCAGCTTCTTTATTGTGAATAACACGACGTTTCAGGAGTGTATGCTTGATCCTTCACAACAAGAAGTTGCTATTCGTAACTCGTGCTTCTCTCAAACAATTGGTGCATTTGAGGTCACTTAATTCCTCCCAAACGTCACATATTAAACCATTCAAACCAACAAAACGTAATAAATAAAAATCGTGTATGTTTATTTGTACATTACCCCTACATTACCTTCGACCGTCATTTTGCCACGTTAACTTACCTTGTCAAGAACTAAACTGCTCATGGTCATAAATGCATATCTAATACTCAGCCCAGAGGTACAACCACAGCCATCATGGAGACACAGTCCCGCCTGTAACACCACACCAGGAAGTGTTTCAAGTGACAGCTTGGGTAGGCAATGCAAAACCGGTTTGAGTTGTGTGGTCGTAGAAGCTAAATAAAGCTGCATCTCATAATGTAGTAAAAAGTGACAGTGTGTGTTTTATTCACAGGCAACCAACTTCGTCATATAAAAGATATTAACCCGTGATTTGGGGATATGAAATATATATAGATGCCTAAATATATGGAATGTATGAATTCTGTCGCCCGAGTGAGTGATCAAATATCTCAGGTGAGATATACAGGTACACTCATCACGGACACCACACCAGGACGTGATATGCTGTGACAGTTCGGGTAGGCAATACAGGCCTGTTTGTGTGCAGTGTTTTGTTCACAGGACCTAAATAGAGCATGTCTACCTGCTGGCTGCACATTGTGCTTTATGTATGTGTCATTCGATCACAAAGCTGTTATGTTAAATTGCAAATCAGCCCTTCCTGTTATCCTAGCTCTCGAATATGGCAGTGTCAGATGTGTGGTTCAACACGGCTGTCACCGTGCCACTCATGCTTCACTCATTTTGTCCGGGTTTTTCCTCTTCGTTGGGTATTCTTTGCACAACCTGTGGACATAACATATTTGGATATTCACAAATAATTCGTCATTGCTGGGTAACGATTAGTTTGTATTCCTACATATAAATATAACATACTATAGATGTGTAATCACAGATTCTAAGTCAAGTGTAGATTCTAGTCCGATCCGGGATTCGAACCCAGATTGTCAGAGTGAGGCACAGAATCGCCACCACACAAAGTCAGCGATCTAAGCCACTCACCGAAGTATATTTCCACAACCAAATATAAAAGTCACCAAATCAGTTATCTTCTTTAAGGCATTATGTATTCACACTATAGTTTTATGCTTGTAAAGACACACTGGGAAATCTTAGAATGTCTAAATTACAACTGCTTGTATGCTGTCCATTTTACCAGGTGGCATAGATGAGTCATTGATTCATTGATTTAGATAGTATATATTCTATACTTACACGTGTCACCAATGCTCATATGCGTTGCCATTACTTGAAACATAAGTTTGACTTTCTCAAACTGACTATGTTGTTATTTGTCTATTTTATCAATATTTCACATTATCATTCACACTTCATTGAATCAAGGAGAACGACTCACTTCAGATTAAATATTTACGATGCTGTTTCAGGGATTGAACAGCGAGTGGACAAATGTATGACGGTACAACAGTGAGTGAGTGAGTTTAGTTTTACGCCGCACTCAGTAATAGTCCAGCTATATGGTGGCGGTCTCTAAATAATCGAGTCTGGACTGGACAATCCAGTGATAAACTGTATGAGCACGATCTGCGCAATTGGGAACCGATGACATGTGTCAACCAAGTCAACGAGCCTGACCACCCGATCCCATTAGTCGTCTCTTACACGGTACAACAGAGCGACAACAGGTACATGTTCGATGATATTGACATAATGTGTACTCGATGGGTTTACACCCAACAAATAAAGCTGAATTGTTGTGGGATCGTGTGTGCAGTATTGAATCTCTACCGCCGGTAATACAGCCTAGTAGACCTCAGAGCTTCAGTATTGACAGGAAGTAACACTGATAACACGACTTTCCTGTCAAAACCAGGTTGGTTATTTCCAACCGCTACAAACAGAATTTACATAAACACATCACTTATTGTGAGTGGATGTGCACTTTCCTGAGACCTGACAATTCTATCTATATTCATCTGTGATCCTTTCATCGTGTGTAAGTGTTTTCTGTGTTACACATACATGTATACAATGTGGCTGAATGTAACGTGTTGACAACCGTGATTCACCGTACACATACAGTGTCACATAGAATCTGGCGTTATGTGTGTATGAGTCTATATCGGTATCACACAGTCAGAGGGAGGAATATTAATGCCTGGATTAGATCAGCTACAAATCTGACACTACTAGACATTACATATTTAATACCCTATTTTATTGACAGTTTTTGTTGTTTAAAAGAAAACTTAAATTAAAGAACATACCAATCTGAAACTACTAGACATACCAATACCCCTATTTACACATATTTATTGACAGTTTGTGTTATTAACATGAAATACTGTACAAATCTGAAACTACTAGAAAAGTCAATACCACAACTCACAATATATTTGCATGTGATTAACATGAAAATCTGTACAAGTCTACAATTGCTTTGGCATGCCAATACCACTACTCACATATTTCTTCATTGAAAGTTTTGTTATTTAAAAGAAAAACTGTAGTGAGTTGGATGATCAAGGCGAGGTATTTTCCTCACGACCATTGTCTTTATCAGAATTGACACCGAGAAAGCATCACTTCCTATGGTTGGTCGTGTTGTGGGTTATAAACAAGATGTCAAGACACATCATCAACTGACTGTATTGAAGACAGAGTATAATGGCCGTACACAACTTTGCTACAAGCAAATTTCGTCAAGAAAAACATTTGCGTCATGGTATGAGAATATCATTTTTATATATGAAACAAATCACATATTGCAATCGAGAATTCAATAAACTCAACACGTTCAATTGATTGTAAAAGAAAAGAACAGTGCGTTGGATTATCAAGGCGAGGTATTTTCCAAACCAGTCGATCTGTATTGATGCGTTGTTTTTATTCAAAGCAGGAAATAACATCCGGGCCGTAGTACGCCGTAATGTAACAATAAGAAAATATCATCATGGTTGGTCACGATTTAGTCTTCGTGTTGTGGGTTATAAACAAAACGTCAAAACGAGAGTATAATGGGCAACATTTGCGACAAGCAATTCGTCAAGAAAAACAATGGAGTCATTGTATGAGAATGAAACAGTCAACATTGTACATCGAGGAACACGTTATCAAACAAAGAAAAGAAGTTATCAAACAGCGACAAATACACCGGGATATCCGTCAAGACATATGTCATTGCATTGAAGACAGAGTTTAATGGCCGTAAACAACATTATAAAAAGCAGATTTGTTCAAGAAACCAATGGATTCATTGTATGAGAATAAAGAAAACTTAAACTAAGGAAGTGATCAAACAGTCCAAAAGACAAATACACCGGGATATCCGCGTCTAAACTAAATATAAGAGAGCAATGATGAACATTGTCATGGGTTTTCGCTGAATGTAAGAGAGTTAAACGTTATGTCACGTCACCTTGAGATTATTACGTTTAAATAGCAATAGATATTGTTTGTATGATTAAGAGTTCTGACTAATGCTGGCATTACTCATGCTAACTCCCTGAGATGTCATGCCGCATGTTACCATGGATACCAGAGTCAGATATAATGTTGTAAGTCCCAACCGAATGGTCCTTGTAATACTCCCTTGTCGAACCCCAGGCAAGGTAACAATGTCTACATTTATTAACATTATTTAACTTTGCCCCAGTTTTATCCTCTTCAATCCGAACACCAGACAGGGCAACATTAAATACATCTTTTAACGTAATTTTGTATGACATGGCCAGTGAATGGCACCATCAATCAGTTGGTTGAAACAACAGTGAACGCATCATCTGTGTAAAGCCAGAGCATTTAAAAGATGACTGTATGATTCTGTATGAAGAGGGCGGTGGAGTAGCCTAGAGGTTAAAGCGTTCGCTCGTCATGCTGAAGACCCGGGGTTCGATTCCCCACATGGGTACAATGTGTGGAGTCCATATCTGGTGTCCTAGATCGTGATATCACTGGAATATTGCTAAAAGCGGTGTAAACCTAAACTCAGGCCCTCATTCGTATGAAGAATCCGGTTTCTTAGTAGAAGATGGTGGGTTTTCATACTGGCTGTCAGCGGGAACAGTGTTGTAGTAGGCCACGGACTCCCCTGTGGTGGCAGGCTTGGAATTCGGAAGCCTCTTATTTGTGAGTCCAGGACCCAACTCAGAGTAATTGTTGTCAGTGTCAGGGTCACGTGACATGGTGCTGTACATCTGACTGTGGCTTTCTGCGACGTCTGGAACAACATGTGACTTTGTCGGTGATGCTGAAATACATGTATGTCACATGCACAGAACAAAACGTTCAGCACCATTCATGCATGATAGTGAGAAATGATCTGCAGAATATTCTTTATCCATTACGACCACCGAATGTGAAAGTAGTTTGTAGTTATTGAAAGGTCAGAAACATGTTGTACAAACACTTAAAAAATCAATACATAATATGACAGGTAATGAAATAATCCCTTTTTAAGAAGTGTTGCTTATTTATATGTCAGAGAGCAAACCACTTCAATTATAAGTTTCTTTATAACTTCATACATTCAAACGATCTATTTGTTTCAATATATGTCCAAATATGTCAGAAATTCTATCCCCTGTTTAATGTATTCAGCAAACATTCGGTGTATCCTCTCTTGTCATACACAATGGCAAAGTGCCATGGTGGAATGCGAATTTGGACAGAAAGAGCCTCGTGTATTACTAAAAGAAATCACGTACCCTTCTTATACTTCCTGACCAGTAACACAGAGATAAAACTGGCGACGACGATGACGATGACGACGATGATGCTGGCAACTGCAGCGGTGAGGGGTAAAATACTTCCATCTGAAACACAGTTTACACAGTCAACTACATTTGAATGTTTGTATCAGTCAGTGTTGCCATGATATCCAGTTTTCTGTATACCGAGTCTTCAGCTGAGTAGTTCTGAATCTATGTTTGAACACCTTCCAGTTGAAATCTGTTTCTCCTTATGATATTCGTAACATATACTTCAAAGTTAACCAAATGTATTATGAAAAGCTCGTACTGTCAATAAACATTGAATGACGTCATTGACCTTAACGAAATAGGAAGCTTGTAGTTGTTTGTGAAATATTTTCAAAAAGTCGTCGAGAATGAATCTACCTTCTTTCTACCTTCGGCTATGACACTGTCCATTGAAGACGTAAATATAGCTACTGTTGACCTGGTCCTCGGATGTTTCCGAGGAGATATTTCTCTTGAATACACCCGTTATAAAAATAATTTCCCCAACAGTCTGGGTGACCCATGAAGATCCGAGTTAGAATTGGTCTTCAACAACCCATACATGTCATCGCATCCCGGCTGTTGAAATCGATGCCCATTCCGTTGATATCTGAATTGTCTGATCCAGACTCGATTATTTACAGACCGCCGCCACATAGCTGGAATATTGCTGAGTGCGGCGTTGAAAGACAAACTAACCAAGCTACCAACCATTTGGATTTACGTTTGGTACTTGGAATTGCTATTTTATCAAACTTGGAGAAGAAGATATACATATTAGCATTTATCAAGGACAGAAGAAGGGTGGGTGATTTAACACTTAACGTCACATCGACAATATTTCACTCATATCGTGAAGATATTTCGGAAAGTATTTAACTGTAGACTATGCGTTAAAGGTCGTAAGTCGATTGAAATATAGCATGCCTTTAATTATCTTACAAGCTATGCGTTAAAGCTAAATATCCTCACTTTAAACCCAAACCATCGTGGGTGGTAGTTATGTTAAAACAAATCATTAGAGGGTTTTCAATTGGTAAAATGTTGCAAGTGTTGGTTGAATCAGTTGAAACATTCCGAGTCACCATCTCTTATGATGTTGATATACACCATAGTTATGCAATCGCACCCTATTCTGTTGCGTACATAAATATCGCCATAATGACTTATGTTTGAAAAAGATAAACTCCTACAACGAGGGATTACGTCACATATCGCAATCATTTTCACACATGATATCGTCATGAGCAAATGTAATGGTATACCTTCAGAGGTTGATGGCGAGTCAATTGCTTGCAATATTAGTGGTTATCTTACAAGCATCCCCTGCAGACAGACAATCCAGACTGAGGGTTTATGTTAAAACACTTCACCTAGAGGGTTATATGTTTTGAAATCACTTCTGAGTTCATTCTCTTATTAAATCATTGAGTTAAATGTTATGAAATCACTCCAGTCTGATGTTATGAAATCACCAAATGTTATATGTTAAGAAATCACCGAGTTATATGTATGAATCACAACTGAACACATATGTTATGAAATCAGTAATGTTCATACCTGTTATGAAATAACTCAGTTCTATGTTATGAAATCACTGTGTAATATATAATATGAAATCACAGAATAAATGTTATGAAATTACTGTGTTACATGTTATGAAATCACTGAGTTATATGTTATGAAATCACTGAGTTAATGCAAGGAAATCATTGAGATAAATGTTATGAAATCACTCAGTTCTTTGTTATGAAATCACTGTGTTATATGTTATGAAATCACGGCTTTACATGTTATGAAATCACGGCTTTTTATGAAATCAAAATATACTGCAATGTTATACATATGACATCATAGTGAAATGTGTCCATTTAATCTTCATTAGATATAACACTCTTATACACGAAAGGTTTATTTACCCCGTATATGTTCCACCACATCAAGCGTGACGTTATTGCTGAACACGTTTCCACTTTGACATCTCCACACAGAGCCTTGGTCGAGAGTAGAGTTGATCCTGAGACTGACGTTGTGTTGAAGGAGGGAGGACATGACAGTGACACGTCCTGCCACAGACTGGTACTGGGGGGAGTTGGTGTCGTACACCAACATGGACCTCGGTATGATGGTCTTGAATATGTTCACTGAGTTTCTGGACCAGACAGTTTCTGTGATGTCATTTGTACTTTCGCAAGTCAGTGTTAGGATCTGTCCACCATTGACTGGATTTCTTGTTGCTTTTACTGAGATGGACGCTGAAAGTGCGTGTCAAAGGTTACACTTAGGAGATAAACATACTGTGCTGGAAAATCAGAGGTATATAACGAAATAATAATTCTATATAGCTCTAAAATTGATTTAAAACCGAACGCGTTATAATATCTTTTTTTAAAAATGCATACCGTGTTAGAAAATCAGAGGCATATAACCTGATTATATACCTCTGATTGACTTTAATGAACCAATCACAATCCAGCATTTAATCAAGTCATGGTAGAATACATAATATAAGTCCTCTTAATAAGGTGAGATACCATGTGTTGTAAGTGTAAACTATTCAGCTTGAGCTGTAATCAATGACCATAAAATATAAATTATGGAGAAAGAAAATATACCAAGAAATTCCTAGCCACATTCATTAGAAATATCTGCTAAAATCCGAGGCGGCTGTTCGATTGTACTGTTAGTACACAAAACATTAGGGTTAATAACGTGCACGCACATGTATTCCAAGATATAACATAGTAGTGTTTAGTCAGCTGGCAATATCAGATCCAATTAAATTCGTCATGATAGCTCCTATATGGATGCATCATTTGTGTTGTAATTGTAGTTATTAAGATTCAGTCGAAGTTTCCCAAACAATAACTCGTTGTCATGAATGCGTTACTGTCTTGTGTCAACAGTTGTATAGTTTTATTATACTTGTTTGCTTTCGGAATCAAGTGTAATCTTCGATCTGCCAGAACAGCTATTTGCAGACTCGGCACAGAGTGGGCATTCCTGCCATTAGTACAACCAGTGCTACGGCTACGACTGTGACTACCTCTACAACAAAGACAACAACTACTGACACTACTCAAAGCAACAAAGTATTACATACGATTACGAGGGTGTGTATGCTGTATGATACGTTAGGAATGGTGCAGGTTAAGTGAATTTTGCACCTGAAAATCATTGGAAGTCAAAAAAGGAATTACATTGGAAACATTTTGGAATCATCGAATCTGGAAATATGCGCGACCTGTCTACCATAAAGCATCTTGTAAGCTTTCCTGAAGCAGTGAATGCGATTATCCCAACATCTTTGAGTAAGAGTCGTATAAAGCTCTGACTAAAGATGAAACTAAGCATGTTCTAAGGTATCTCAAAAGTTGTGAAAGTAGATGACAAATGTTTACGTTCTGGAATATATCCGAAATAGGGAGAATTTGTCTGTTGGATGGTTGTCAACCACACTCTTTCGAGACTTTCTATCCTAAAGTGGAGTCACGTGATTCATACTATTGGACACTATGGTCCTCGTCCAGAAACCTTTACGATCCCTTATACAGGTGAAATATTGCTGAGTACGGCTTTACGACAAAACGAGTAACATAAGTCGGGAAATGAATCAGCAAGAATCTGGGTATTGTATTTATTTGAAGCTACCATTTCTAAAAGATGCATCACGTATTATTTCGCTTGTACCTTCAGATTTGTCTGTAATCTCCACAGTGACGTTATTGCTGAAACGCATCCCACTCCTGCACTTCCACACAGAGCCCTGGTCGAGTGTAGAGTTGATCCTGAGTGTCACGTTGTGTTGTTGGAGGGAGGAGCTGACAGTGACACGTCCTACCACAGCGCGGTATTCTGATAAAGTGGTGTTGGGTTTCAGTATGGAAGAAGATATGTTGGCATCACTGCTTGTCATGAACATTTCAACATTGTTTCTGTACCAGCTGACACTTATCAACCCATCGCTCTGTGTTGCTGTACAGGACAGTGTGAACTCGACTCCTTCTGTGGCAGACTGCGGGTAACTTGTCAGACAGACAATGACAGATGCTGGAACATAGATTTGACCCTTTTGGTAACAGCTTATGTTCTTGTACAGTATTTCCACTTGACCACTACAAGTGGAACTAATTTTTCTTCGCTCACATATCAGACACTTACCTGACGCCCAATGACCCGCACAAGAAAGTACTCCAGCCAAAAACGCCATGGCGACCAGTGATGTTCTCATCTCAAGTGGACGGCGAATTGGTGACACCTGAGAATGGTAGGTGAGGTGAGGTGAAATGGGTAAAACGTCGTAATTAAGAAAGTTTCGCTCATTTGACGACGTGCATGTGTGTGTATATGTGTGGCTGCTTCTACTAGCCCAGACTTAAGCTGGTTTTATAGTGCTAGCCCACTGAGATACCAGTTAAACATGAATACCCCACTTAGAAACATTATACTGACTCCGAGCCGACCAGTTCTTCTTATACGCCAGGCAGGGACCAACAAGTACCCATTTTAACGTCTAAGGGTATGACGCGGCCGGGGATGGAACCCACGACCTTCCGCTCTCCGGGCGGACGCTCTAACCACTACACCGCGGAGGCGGTCCCTGAGAACAGTAAGATAGGAACCTAAAGATCGCGTTCACAGCCACCAGTCAGGAATCATTAGAATATACCAAATGACAGCGACTTCATGCACTTCAGGATATACCCATGTTAGTAAGGACAACATGGAAGACATCGACGTGATATATAGTAACCGACAAATCGGAAGTAACATGTCATTGTTTAAGGACGTACAATCATTTGATGTGGAAACGTATAATAGCATGGTAGTCAATGAAAGTACTGGCAATGGAGACGGTGTCCTATGTCTCTTAGAAGTTAACTTTAATTCAGCACTATCTTTCGTAAAGAAGCAAACGGTGTGCAACCTACAGGAATAAACACAGGCCTCCCTGACTCGCAGTGGAATATGAAATCGTGTATGTATGTTTGTACATGACCCCTACATTACTTTCGACCGTCACATTGCCACGTTAACTTACCTTGTCAAGAACAAAACTGCTCATGGTCATAAATGCATATCCAATACTCAACCCAGACGTACAGACACAGCCATCATAGAGACACTCCCGCCTGTAACACCACACCAGGAAGTGATTCAAGTGACAGGTCGGGTAGACAATACAAAACCGGTTTAGCTGTGTGATCACAGCTACATTTCATAACGCAGTACAGATGACAGTTTAATTCACAGGCAACCAACTTCGTCATATAAAAGATATTAACCCGTGATTTGGATATATCAAATATAAATATAGATGCATAAATATATGGAATGTATGAATTCTGTCGCCCGAGTGTGTGTGTGTGATCAAATATCTCAGGTGAGATATACAGGTACATCCATGACGGACACCACACCAAGACGTGATATGCTGTGACATTTCGGGTAGGCAATACAAACCTTTATTACCCACGCTTTTAACGCATGGGTAGTTGCATACTAATATCGTACGTCACACGAGTGTCGTTTCGCGTTGACCTGTGTCGTAACGACTTGACCTGAGATTGTAAGGATTTGATTTGATAACCGATGGCCTCTCAGTTAGGTCACGTTGTGACGGAACTACTTGTTCATTCTTAACAAACACGTGAATTCATTCATTCTACAACTTATATGCATTGTGGGAATGTAAACACTGTGCAATGTTATTTCACAAGGTAATAACACCGTTGCAAATTTACGTTGTGAAACGTTATTCTTTTGGGTCTTCACAACGACGTTAGGACAGTGTTTCTTATAACTTGATGTCACGATAGAGTTTTCTGTATAATATTTTTCCTCACTACTCAGCTACAACTTGATTAAACACAAAACCAAAAACAACATGTAAATTGACGAGTAAACATTGCAGTGAATATCTGCTTTGTTTCTTATGTACACTACATAACTATTTAACCATTAACGTTTTGTTTGATTGATTTGTTGTTGGTTAACGCGCTCAGCAGTGTTCCAGCTGTTATGGTGGCGGTCTGTAAATATTTTGAGTCTGAACCAGATAATCCAGTGATCAGCATCATGAACATCGATCTACGATGTCGGGATACGATGACACGTGTCAACCAAGTCAGCGAGCCTGACCACCCGATCCCGTTAGTCGCCTTCTACGACAAGCATGGGTTACTGAACATCAATTCCAACGCGGATCTTCACGGGTCTAACGTTAAACAGAGTGTAAAGACAACGTACGTTTCTACCGCGTATATTACGTAGCTGTATTTACATCCCGAGTCATTCCCACAGTTGTGGACAACCACATAACCGTTTGATACCAATTCTGATAAGGCAGTAAAAAATACGTACTGCCAATAACTACACCTAGGCGAA
The DNA here is from genome assembly GCF_003918875.1 of Haliotis rubra. NCBI lineage: Eukaryota > Metazoa > Mollusca > Gastropoda > Lepetellida > Haliotidae > Haliotis > Haliotis rubra. Next base: position 46,851 of record NW_025765084.1, on the reverse strand, counting down.
TAATTCAGTTATCATTTATTAAACACTTGTTACATAACATATGATACATCAGTAGAATATAAGATAGTAATTTGGTGTAGCTCTTTGGCACGTGAAAAACTGCTCCAACAAACGGACATGTTTCATTAGATACTAATAATGTTTTAACACCTGCCAAAGCCGGGTTTAGAAAATCATTCTCCACTGTTGACAATGTATTTATAATTTATAATCTGATGCAAATTTTGAAAGATAGGAAACAAAAACTCTATTGTGCCTTTATAGATTTTACAAAAGCTTTCGATACTGTTTGGCGAATGGGATTAGGGAAAAAAAGGCAAACGATTGGTATAGAGGGAAAATTCTGAATCTTGTCAAATCATTGTATAGCAATATCAAATCACTTGTACAATGTAATAATGATGTATCAAACTACTTCTCATGTCACAACGGCGTCAGACAAGGGGAAAATCTGTCACCTTTACTATTCTCCATTTTCATAAATGATATTGAAACTCATTTACTTACTTCAGACTGTAATAGTGTAAATCTAAACTATATTGAAGACGAAGATTTGGTGATATTTGTAAAGTTGTTTATTTTATTATATGCAGATGATACAATATTATTTGATGAATCGTCAAAGGGACTACAAGATGCTTTGAACTCATTTAAGGACTATTGTGATTCATGGAAGCTAAAAGTGAATATAAACAAAACTAAAATAGTAATATTCAGGGCAGGACCATCAAAAAGCACAAAAAATAAATTTCATTTGGATGGAAAATTACTTGAAATAGTTGATAGTTATACCTACCTCGGTATAACGCTCCATAGAAATAGAAAACTCGTATCAAGTATTAAAACTGTAAGCAATAGTGCCTCAAAAGCAATGTATCGTTTAGTGAAAAAAGCTAGAAAATTAGACTTGCCTTTAGACTGTTTATTGTTAGCATTTGACTTAATGGTAGTACCTGTCTTGACCTATGGTGCAGAAGTCTGGTCTTTCGAAAACCTTGAAATTTTGGAGAAAATTCATTTAAAATTCTTAAGACTCATTACAGGATTAAGAAATTCAACCCCTCGTTTCATGCTGTATGGGGAACTAGGAAGATTCCCAATTAGAATTATGATTTATAAACGTTTATTAAACTTTTGGCACAAGTTAACTTACCAAGAAGGTGTTTTAAGCTTACGAACTTAATTTACAAGTATTTATCACTTCAAAGATCAATAGATAAAAAAGATAATCCCTGGCTCTCGCACGTTAAAAATATATTAGACAATACTGGACTCTCGTATGTTTTTGAAAATCCCTCAATTTGTACTACCCAGTGGCTGGTCTCAAAAGTTGAACATATTCTTAAAGATCAATTTATCCAAAACTGGCACAATGACATTATTTCTAGTCCTAAGGGTATACACTATCAGCACCTAAAGCCATTTCCCAATTTTGATGTATATCTCCTCCTTCCAAAACGCATTTCTTTACCATTATTGAGATTTAGAACATGTAACCATAGTTTACCTATTGAGACGGGCCGCTGGTATAATATTCCAAGGGACGAGAGAACGTGTCAACTATGTACTTCTAAAAGCATCGCAGATGAATACCACTATATTTTTTCATTGCAAAGCATTAGATACTTTGAGGAAAGAATATTTACCCTCCCACCTAACCTCTTTTCCCAATGAAACAAAGTTCACGAAAATATTATCTGTAAAAACATCTCGAGACATAGTAAATCTATCAAAATATATCCTACATCTATCATCTCTTGTCAGAAAAAATGTTAATATGTTGTTAACTGCCATCTTGAATTTGAATTTGTATTTGTATATATGTTTACAATATATGCTCTTGTACCACCAAGGTGGTTTATGAGAATAAAGAATTGAAATTGAAATTAGCAATGAGGCAAATGGCCAAGCGTATAAGTACCAGGCAGTGTCTTCAGCTTCCAGTTATGAACACTCTACAAGCAAAAATGAAAAGCCTACAAGACAAAGCTTTAAATAATTGCAAAGTTTCATGCTGAAGTCACATTTGACAGCATGTTGCAACAGCTGTGATTTTATGTTGCTACGTGCACTGTGCAATATTGAAAAGTTGTTGTTTACATAAATTTGGAGGAGCAATACTTTTGGGGAATACCGATTATATTTATATTGTTTAAATGTAATAAATTACGTATCCAAACTTTTCACAAGTTACATGTACATCAACATGAAAACTTGTTAGTTTGATATTTGTTGTAAGCCTAAACTTCAATGTTCCTAAACTGACGGGAAAAAGTTAGTATATGACGTTTTGAACGTCCTGTAACAAAGACATACACCGAAATTTCCCAAAAATATTTAATGCATCATAATGAAAAAACACTTGAGCTGTAAATCACAAAAAATCAACAATTTCATTCAAGGAGTTTGTGAGCCGCTGTCAAGTAAACACGCAAGGGGTGGAATTTTGCATAAATCGATTATCACAATCTGAGTTTATGAGTCAGTAGCAGGGGCATTCCTTGAATACAGGATCTTGTGCACATTAGTATCGTGTGTGACCCCCTGCTGCGTCAATGCATGCCCTCACACGTCTCCTCATTGACGTCGTCAAACGTCGAATGACGTCATTGGGAATGCGGTTCCATTCCTCTCTGAGTGCTTGCTCTAGCTGTTGCCTGTTCTGTGGAACTTGTTGCCGACCTCTGATCTTCCTGTCCAGATGATCCCAGAGGTGCTTGATCGGGTTCATATCCGGTGAGCACGCTGGCCAGGGCAGGACGTCAACATTGTTCTGTTGCAGAAAGTAGCGAGTCTCTCTGGCAGTGTGTGGTGCACGTGCATGTTCGTGATTTTCAAAGATTACATGTTATACCTTTTTCTCGTGCTACATCTACTGACATCACTACCATTCTGCAATATTCTCGTGACTTTGACAATGTTTGCTTTGGATGTTTCATTGGAATTTAGACATGCTCAATTTCCCCAAACCAAATTGAAAACGTTATACTAACTTTTGCCCGTCAGTTTATAACAGAAGACCCGTTTTTCATGTATACAAACGAAACAAGCATTATTCAAATACATTAGCTTAGACTCACCCATGGTAAAGTGTGGTTGTAATGTGTTACGAAACATTTCTAAAATAATCAATTGTTTTTGTAGAGTTGACACTTTATATGGAAATCATCAGCAAACAAATTTAGCAGTATATTGATGTGCTCAATGACAAATATTCACTGATCACAGTTTAACCAATTCATCAATAACGAAAGTAAATAACAAGGGATTCAGAATGCAACCTTGGCAAACATCTAATGATGACTCTAAAAGATATGTACGTGAATTGGTACCCTTCACACAAAGTCAGTGGCTTTCTTGAAACCATAACAGGCACAGAAGAGCCTTTTACAGGCTTACATATAGTTTTACTACACAATGATTTTAATACAAAAAATATCATAAGTGTAATAGAGACACGATAGTAACTTATTTACATCTATTCGCTCCCCTAACCTCTGTTCCAAAATCATGTTTTTCCTTTCATACTCAACAATGCTTGGTTCATTTCTGTTCCCCGATGTATCTAATAGTATTTCATGAATTAGGGTATGTTTTAAGTTAGTCCATTCTATTCTCCGCTTATTGTGAGTTTGAGACGGTCATTTCTCACTGTGCATTTTGGGGAGAAAATGGCAAAAGTCATTCTATGGGGATATACAGCATTCACAACAATGATGCAAAGTGAAACAGTGAGTAATAACAAAATCATCATAACATGTTAGTAAACTGTATCAGATTGTACTCAACAAAAACATTCCTGTTGAAATACATCCCAAGCGACTTGGGTCGTGTGAGCCTACAAATGTGAGCGTCATGGTATCAGGGGCAAATCGCTGATCTCAATACATCACTGGATGTCCTCACAGGAAACCGTCATACAGCTTGAATAACTTGGGTTTTAGTGACAATACATAAGGGTGCATTAAGATGTATGACTGTGTGTATATTTCACGTTGGTGTTGGTGTAATGACGGCGTATCATATGGAAGATTCCCTTGCAGCATCGCTGGATTGGAAGTCCACAACGACCACTGCTTCTGATGACGTGTGTCGGTCAGTCTGGGGTGCTGACGTCCATGTTCTGGTAGGATGACACTTAGGATGACGCTGAAAGAATAAGCAGTTGGGTCTCAGCAAACCTTGGTAGGATGTGCTGTACCCTGTCACCATGGCTACGATGATGCCATACTTCAGTGCTACTGTGGTGAAAACGTCATAGACACGTCAACAAATACGTTTTGCCATAGACCGTAGGTATAGCTAACATTATCCTCCATCCTGACAATCATAGGGTGTGTCCCTCGCTTCTGCGCCTGCTCACATTTTAAGGTATTTATCATGCCGATACATCTAACATAACAGATTGTCTGTGTCAGGGTAGGACTAGTACTCAATGGTGAGGTGAGGTGAGGTGAGGTGAGGTGAGGTGAGGTGAGGTGAGGTGAGGTGAGGTGAGGTGAGGTGAGGTGGTGAGGTGAGGTGAGGTGAGGTGGGAGGTGAGGTGAGGTGAGGTGAGGTGAGGTGAGGTGAGGTGAGGTGAGGTGAGGTGAGGTGAGGAGTGAGGTGAGGTGAGGTGAGGTGAGGTGAGGTGAGGTGAGGTGAGGTGAGGTGAGGTGAGGTGAGGTGAGGTGGTGAGGTGAGGTGAGGTGAGGTGAGGTGAGGTGAGGTGAGGTGAGGTGAGGTGAGGTGAGGTGAGGTGAGGTGAGGTGAGGTGAGGTGAGGTGAGGTGAGGTGAGGTGAGGTGAGGTGAGGTGAGGTGAGGTGAGGTGAGGTGAGGTGAGGTGAGGTGAGGTGAGGTGAGGTGAGGTGAGGTGAGGTGAGGTGAGGTGAGGTGAGGTGAGGTGAGGTGAGGTATTGCTTGTACGAGCCCAGACGTAAGCTGGTTTTATAGTGCTAGCTCACTGAGACACCATTCCGCAGTTAGGCATGATTACCCAACTCAGACACATTATACTCCGAGCCGACCATTCCATGGTAATGCTAAACGAAGGCAGGGAACAACAGGTACCACATTTTAACGTCTTTTGGTATGATAATGTTACATGATTGATGGGAGATTGTCACTTCTGTTGTAAGATTTGTACTCAATGTTACATAAATGGCTAGGAGATTTGCAATGCCATGGTATAGGTTAAATTACTCTGACGTGAGCAGTTTTTATGCTGTGCAAACTATTTTGTGTACAACCTTGTTGATAAATATTTATCAATACAGATGACACTTGAGAACATATTTTATGTGTGGGCTTACGTTTACTCCTTCCGTTTGCTGGTTTGTTGGGTTTTGCATACAGGTCTTCAATACTCAGAGTGATCTGTACTTCTGTTGCATTGTTGCTTTTCTTCACCTTGTTGACCTTTGTATACACGTCTTAAATGGAGAACAAAGGTCATTTTAGTTCTCGTCTCCGAATGCATCTTAGGCATATATTCAAATATTGTTATTTCGTCTATGTTGATGAGAAAACACGTCAGAGTAAAATAAAACAGTTACTGTACATACAAATGTTGTGGGTGATACTATCATAGTTGGCACACGCACGCAAGCATACGCACACGCACACACACATACACACACACGAATAAGTGCATTGTGTGAATACAGAAGTGTATCACACTGCTTTCATCCATGTAACAGTAGAAACGAACTGCACATGATTGTCCCATCCTCCAACGCGAACTCTTAAACAGAAGCAGTCAAAAACAAGACTTAGTGTGACCCCTACAACGGCCGTAGCCGTCCTTATGGGATGGCGGATTCGTCAACGAGGGCTTGCCCAAGGTCTTGAAAGGTTGACTAATCTGCTATCACTCGTCTCCAATCTCTTCCCAGACGTGTTCGATCGGGTTCAAATCTCGGGAACTGTCATGACATCATCACAGGCGTTACAGGAGAAGTTGCTAACTACAATATGGTTGTAGCGTTGTCATGTTGAAATGCCAGTCCAGGGCCATGAACGGGGGCGGGGTTACGTACATAGTTACCGGGTAATCCAATCACAGGTAATGTAGATAAACATTGTCACTAGCCACATCTTATCAAAGGAAATCCATCACAAGGTATAACTAACCTGGCACCTGCTGCTTCTCTGCGGGTTTCTGACTTTCAGTTTTCACAAATCCGTGGTACACGACATTATCTTCCATCACTGAACATAGGAAATATACGGAATATAGGAATAAACATATGGCTTGGATCAGTCTTAGACTGTATGATTGTGTGTTTTAAAAATACATTGCAATACATAATCATGTTATATACGCAGGTGCTGATGTAATTATTATTGAATTATTCGAATTTCAAACAGACTAACATTTTTCATGCATATAAATACACTATATAATTGCTTTACCATACTGTCAAATAACGTGGGTGACACGTAACTTTATCATACGCGATAGTGACGTCATGTACAAAATATCGATACAAAAACATTGAGTGAATATTCCAGTAATATCACAGCGGTGGACACCGGGAATGGGCTTCACACATTGTGTCCGATGTGGGGAATCGAACCTGGGTCTAAGGCGTGACGAGCGAACGCTTTAACCACTAGGCTATCCCCACCTCCCTACACAAACATGTTACTGTAATGGATCTCTATATAAAACACTTCAACATTACACACTGTAGCCTACCTGGCACCTCTTGTTTCTCTGTTGACACCTGGTGTTCACTTCCGTCGACACCCTTGTCGGCATATTGTCTGTAGAGATCGTTATCTTCCATCACTTGAAGAGAGAACAAATGCACTAATAGTCTATTGAGATTTGCCAGATCATAAATAAATTTACGAAACAATATCATTGAGAAATAAATCTAGATATAAAGTATGTATTGACTCATAAATGGTTCTGATAAAAAATAATCATACCGACCGTCTCTCTTTTAGAATCCTCATTGAATCTCCCTTCTTTGCTGGAATATTCAAGGAACAGAATAATCACAAATATGTTATCTCGGTCAAAAAGCAAAAAGGTCCAGTTGTAATACCGTGGATGTATGGGATATGGCAATATGTCTTTAAATGTGTTTACCATTCTGACTGTATCAGAAGCATGTGTTTATGTATCACTGTTAATGAATGATACTCGTTCATTCGCGACAGGTGGGCGTTTCCTTTGCCAAAGGTGGCACCTATCACAGACCCATGCAGAGACACGATTGTCCTGTTTCGTCTCTAATCCTTTAAGGGGCTGTGGGGTAGCCTAGTAGTTACAGTGTAGTTAAAGCAAGTCACGCCGAAAACCCGGATTCGATTCCCTACATTGGTAAAATGTGTGAAGCCCATTTCTGGTGTCCCCCGCCGTCATGTTGCTGGAATATTGCTAAAAGCGGCATGAAACGAAAATCACTCACGCACTCACTCAAATCTTTTACAGAGACAAAGATGGAGCAAGCGTCCTATACCGTATCTAGCTTGATTCATGTTTACGAATAGGTCACCACCGTGTCTTGCTTGACGTTGCTGATTCCAACTACCACATATAGGTAATACTATGCATTCAGGTTAGTGTCGAGAAATATAACAACAATCACTTACCCGTGTTTTTCTTCCTTTGCATTTTCTGGAAAAAAATTAACAATTAAAGATGCAATCTTGATTGTGTTCAGTTCATACACACATCGCCAATGAGTGAGTTGAGGTGGGATTGCGCTTAGATTTCACCAAAAAGCTATGAGCCTTATATAAAATATGGAGTAGAAGAATGTTGGTGTGCATTTTATAATTTATTATTAATATTTACCTCTTCTTCTGCATAGTGTGCACAATAGTACAACGAAGATGATGACAACGACGACCACCACACCACCCACGGAGCCAGCGACAGCGTAGATAATTTCACCTGTATAAGTGACAGAAAGTACGATGACCCTTGTTTATTTCGTGACGAAAATTCATACGAAAAGCAAGTTAATCACGATTTATGCCATTGATCAATAAATCATTGTAGTCATTCTACGATAACAATATTTCATTGATTCCCAAAGCCTTGTATACGGGATGTCTCGATCGGATTATACAGACTGCATTACTTTATAGTTGATACCTACGTTTTATAGACTCCGTCTGGGCCGATGTCATCGAAACTGTCGTGATGGAACCTTGAGACATACAGGAGTAAGTATTTCACTATAGAATTCTGTATGTATAAAGTCGTAGTGTGTGAGTGCCACACTAATTTTGAATTCACTAAATCAAACAATACTGCGCGGTTGTACGGAAGCTCACCTCATTTGGGGCTCACTATCTCCTACGTAGGACTTAATGTTTCCTACGTAGGACTTAGTATCTCCTACGTAGATTAACTATCTCCTACGTAGGACTTAGTATCTCCTACGTAGGACTTAGTATCTCCTACGTAGGACTTAGTATCTCCTACGTAGGACTTAGTGTATCCTAGGTAGAACTTAGTATCCCCTACGTAGAACTTAGTATCTCCTACGTAGGACTTAGTATATCCTACGTAGGACTTACTATCTCCTACGTAGGGCATAATATATCCTACGTAGTACTTAATATTTCCTTTTTAAGGATGGTTATTTAGTTGAGAAATGTTTGGCTATGCAGGACGTTAGATAGTCGAAATGTGAGTCAGTGAATATTCATGACACTAACGCAGTGTTACTATACAGTGTTATTGTGTGTATATTACGTTAGGGTGACGTGGACCCTGTTCTAATTGCAGCTATGGAGGTTTGGGTATGGTTATGTTTAATCTATCATACATACATCTATTCACACACACAAACACACACACACACACACAGAGGTGGGTGGGATGGTTTGGGTGAGGTTGTGATATGAAACTCGGGTTATAACACGACCTCCGCAAGTTGTTGCTTGTCTTGATGGGGCTAGGTTGGATCGGATGCAACGCTCGTTTGCGGTTTTATTCGTAATTGTTTACAGGTTGACTTGACTGGGGCTGACAAGTGTTGAGTGCTGCGTAAAACAATACGAAATTCAAAAAGGCAAAGAATTGTCATTATAGTTATTTGTATAAATATAAGGGGATACGTACACATAGATTGCCACCGATAGTCTAAGACACGTCTGTACACGCAGATTATGATTCATGTGCAACGACCTCTGAAATATCCAATGCATAATAGTAAAGTGTAACAAAGTGCAACATATAACAGTGAACTAACTGCAACGCATAATCGTAGAGCAAACTGAACGCAAGGCAGTAAAGTATAACAGTCGGTCCAACACAGTACTAATGTGCAACAATTAGTTGAACACATGACTCTAATGGTGAAGGAAACAGTAGACTCTAATAGTAAATTGAAACACATGATAGTAGACTCTAACAGTAAATGAAACACATAACTGTAGACTCTAATAGTGAATGAAACGAATGACTGTAGACTCTTACAGTGACTGAAACAGTGAAACAGGAGATTGTGTGTGTGTGGGGGCTTTAAGTCGACCGTTTCAGATTAATCCATATACACGTATATCGATCATTTCCTACAGGAAATATTAAGTACTACGTAGGAGATACTATGTCCTACGTAGGAGATACTAAGTCCTACGTAGGGGATACCCACTTAAGAGATACTAACTCCTACGTAGGAGATACTAAGACCTACGTAGGAGATAGTAAATCCTACGTAGGAGATACTAAGTCCTACGTAGGTGAGAAACTATGTCCTACGTAGGAGATAGTAAGTCCTACGTAGGAGATACTATGTCCTACGTAGGAGATAGTAAGTCCTACGTAGGAGATACTAAGTCCTACGTAGGAGAGACTATGTCCTACGTAGGAGATACTAAATCCTACGTAGGAGATTCTAACTCCTACGTAGGAGATACGAAGTCCTACGTAGGATATATTAAGTACTACGAAGGAGATAGTTAGACCAACATTTTTTTTCACCGTGGCCCTACTACGCTTCGGTATCCGTACGATTGATATTATCTAAGTGTGATAAAATCAAATCACATACGATATGACAGGTGTATGATTATATATTGCTTATGCTTGAGTTCAAATCAATCAAAGGAGCACAATTGGCCATGACACTGTAGAGAGTTAAGTGGTCAGTGAAAGACGCATAATACGTTGCAAAGGATTGTCTAAACAAACACACCTGTATGTCGTACTCCAGTCGTCAATGTTGTACTATAGATCGCAGAGTTGGAATCTGTGGCGCTCTCGACTGTTGAAATGTTAAAATGTTTTAGTGTTAAGTATTAGTTTTAAGTTGAAATCTGTGACAACCAAGTAGTTTTACTGTCTTTCGCTGACAATTTTTTTTTTTTTTCTTATAATTTACCTTTATTTATTGTAAAATTATAACTTGTTTGTAGTCACGAAATGGCTGAAATATTGCCGATGTGACTTAAAATCTTAACTCACTCACTCACTCACTCACTCACTCACTACTCCTACTACTACTACTACTACTTCTACTACTACTACTACTACTACTACTACTCTTACTACTACTACTACTTCTACTACTGCTGGGGCGGTGGGGTAGCCTAGTGGTTAAAGCGTTGTCTCGTCACGCCGAAGACCCGGGTTCGAATCCCCACATGGGTACATTGTGTGAAACCTATTTCTGGTGTCCCTCGCCGTGATGTTGCTGGAATATTGTTAAAAGCGGCGTAAAACCAAACTCAGTCAGTCAGTCAGTCTACTACTGCTACTACATTTACTACTGCTACTACTCCCACTACTACTTCTACTACTTCTACTACTACTACTACTACTACTACTACTACTACTACTACTACTACTACTACTACTTCTACTACTACTACTACTTCTACTACTACTACTACTACTACTACTTCTACTACTCCTACCACAACTACTTCTACAGCTACAACTACTATTCTACTACTGTGGGGCGGTAGGGTAGCCTAGTGGTTAAAGCGTTCGCTCGTCACGCCGAAGACCCGGGTTCGATTCCCCACACATGCACCTTTTGTAAAGCCAATTTCTGGTGTCCCTTCGGAGATTTTGCTGGAATATTGCTACAAACTCATTCACACACTACTACTGCGATTGCAACTACTTATACTACTACCGTTAAAGACGATGAATGCTACTACTTCTACAACGAACACCACCACCACATCTACGACTGCTACTACTACCACCACTACCACTGCGACGACGAACAGTACTACCACTCATCAATTCTCAGAGAGAATTCCCAATTACCTATTTCTTCTGTCGTTTTGATTTGTACTTGTTTAGCAGACGAATAAACACGAATAAAAGTCAAATGCGCATCCAGCACTACCAAGTAAACATGGTATAATTCGTAGAAATCAACTGGAAATCACTATTTTGTTTGTAACAATCAAAACATAGATAGAATCAAATCACATAAATGTTATGACAGGTGTATGATTATATATTGCTTATGCTTGAGTTCAAATCAATCAAAGGAGCGCAATTGGCCATGACACTGCAGAGAGTTAAGTGGTCAGTGAAAGACGCATAATACGTTGCAAAAGATTGTCTAAACAAACACACCTGTATGTCGTACTCCAGTCGTCAGTGTTGTACTATAGATCGCAGAGCTGGACTCTGTGGCGCTCTCGACTGTTGAAATGTTAAAATGTTTTAGTGTTAAGTATTAGTTTTAAGTTGAAATCTGTGACAACCAAGTAGTTTTAACTGTCTTTCGCTGACAGATTTTTTTATAATTTACCTTTATTTATTGTAAAATTATAGCTTGTTTGTAGTCACGAAATGGCTGAAATATTGCCGATGTGACTTAAAATCTTAACTCACTCACTCACTCACTCACTACTCCTACTACTACTACTACTACTACTACTACTACTACTACTACTACTACTACTACTCTTACTACTACTACTACTTCTACTACATTTACTACTGCTACTACTCCTCCTACTACTACTACTTCTACTACTACTACTACTACTACTACTACTTCTACTATTACAACTACTACTTCTACTACTACTACTACTACTACTTCTACTACTCCTACCACAACTACTTCTACAGCTACAACTACTATTCTACTACTGTGGGGCGGTAGGGTAGCCTAGTGGTTAAAGCGTTCGCTCGTCACGCCGAAGACCCGGGTTCGATTCCCCACACATGCACCTTTTGTAAAGCCAATTTCTGGTGTCCCTTCGGTGATATTGCTGGAATATTGCTACAAACTCATTCACACACTACTACTGCGATTGCAACTACTTATACTACTACCGTTAAGACGATGAATGCTACTACTTCTACAACGAACACCTCCACCACATCTACTACTGCTACTACTACCACCACTTCCACTGCGACGACGAACAGTACTACCACTCACCAATTCTCAGAGAGAATGCCCAATTACCTATTTCTTCTGTCGTTTTGATTTGTACTTGTTTAGCAGACGAATAAACACGAATTAAAGTCAAATACGCATCCAGCACTACCAAGTAAACATGGCATAATTCGTAGAAATCAACTGGAAATCACTATTTTGTTTGTAACAATCAAAACATGTATCACAATTTATTCATTCTTGGTGTCGGCAAAGCTGTAGTGTTTAAACAAATGGATACAATTAGTATGTTTACCATCATAGACGTTTAAAATCACTTCCCATAGGCTGTACGTACATGAATGTAAAACCTATGAAAAAATGAAGGGATTATCATAATAAACAAAACAAATGTGACACTACGAAATATGTCGCCACAATAGCGGTAATCCACGTTACCGAACGTAAGTTGCAGTGTAAAAAGCATACATATTGACAAACATTAGTTTTGAAAGCTCTCAAGTTTTTACTGGATATATTATATGTAGAAAAAGTGTCATCTTGGAACACATCGTACCATATAAAACCGTATACAAAGAATATTAGTAGTTGTGTTAAGCATGAAAGCTAGGTTACCATTACTGTATGGAAACATGAATAATAGCTACCTATAAAAGTGATTAGAATGAATGCTTTGTGTTTTCATAGAGTAATAAAACCGAAAAGGGAGTGCAATATGCTTCCAGTCAAGATCATGGTAGTTTGCAAACAGTGAAAGTAATCTACATTATGAAATCTACGTTACCACCTGATATGGAATCTTACAAAATATTACTGGAGATAGAAGATTTCGCTTCGTAGCATTGTCAGAGAACCCAGGCATATAATTTGATAACCTACAACAGTTGCCACCGGTTGCTGTCACGTGATCGCAGCACTTCAGTGAAATTTCACGAAATTCAAATTTGGAAGGGAAACTTCATCTTTATTCGGGAAATTCCCTGTGAAACAGGTAAGAATGCTTGTTAATTAACTTTATTATAGGGATATAGTTTCACAATATTTCAAAACAATTGTTCTACTGTTGAGAATTTCTTCGGTAGAAGCATTTGGAAATAATCACTATATTTGGGTGTGGTTAGCCATCATTTCAAAAGTTTGACAAAAGTTGTATTCCGTAAAGCTTATATCAGTTCTGTTAATATCACATATATTTTTAGACATATTGATATTGACCCTAAACGTATGATATTTCGATCTCTTAAGAAAACTGCAATATATCTTTCACCTCAGTTTTGTACTCGATCCTCAAAGTATGGTAACGTAGATTGCAATGAATAAAGTGATACCTTCATAAGTATCACATGTTCCGGTAGCTGTTATGAATATTTTATCTATTGCTAATCAAGTAACAATAATGACTTTCATATATGGTAAGTTGTTGTAAAATCAGTCTATATGAGGACGATTATTACGCCCAATGAAATAGTTTGTAAGGTAACGTAGATTACAGTTTGGTAACGTAGATTACAAAAATATCATTGTTGAATTCTGACAATGAGCAAGACGCATGCCGAGATCCAGCGAGATTACAGACAAGGGAATAGGGAGAAAGAAGGAATGAATGTTATTCATGTGAACAAGTGTTTTTGTGCAAATCTGTAATCAACGTTACAAAGGCATTCATTCACAACCTGATCAATAATATTACCTTTCATAAATGCTGTTGTATTGTCAGTGAAGTTCATGATATTACCTCTCAGATGTCGATTCTTTTTGTCGACTCCTTTTGCGTAAAGAACTGCATCTAACAATATAACATAAAGTTATATTGTCAAGAGCTTTGACTTGATCAACTTTATTGTTATAATGATAGGAAACTCAACTGAGTGGAGAGGATGTTATATGTAATGCTGTTTCCTTAACGAAACACAACTTTGGGATTAACGACTGAACTTTGTGAATGATATCTCCCTTCAATGTGTTATGCAGCCATCATAAAGAACAGTCACGTAGATTACAACGATCGTGCAGGGTGGTATTGTATGAGATGTGATGGAAGTTTTACAAGCTCGCTTTGAGTGCTACAATTTCTGATTTTAGTTCGTGACACTTTCTTCAGTAAAACAGCAACAACAAGTGACAGAAATATTGTGTATGTTATTTTACGATTTGTGTCTTTCAAATTGGGCATTCTCTGTGAGAATTGGTGCACTCCTACTAGTATAACCGCTACGGCAACGTCTATGACTACGACTACAACCAAGACTTCAACTTCTCCTGCCACTACCCAAAGCAACAAAGCAAACAAATCAAATATGGAATCAATTGGAATGATACAGGTCAAATCTTCTATACTTTAAGTTACCACAGTCGAAACACTACGATTGCTTGTGGAACGGGGCCATGAACTCAACTGGAAGTCAAAACTCGAATTGCATCCCAGAACAATTTTGAGTAATCAAATCGGGAAATAAAGTCAACCTGTCTACCATAAAGCATCCTGTAACTTCCCTGAGGCATTGAATCCAACGATGCCAGCGCCTTTGACAAGAGCCTGTGCAAGGTCTCCGAAAAACAGGGCATATCCTAACGTTCCTAAAAGAATATTTCTCGACTTTGTCTTCAAACTCTTTCTGGGCTTTGCACATGTCATTGAACCCTAAAGCCGTGTCACATGATCTTACTATTAAACCCCGATTTTCCTCGTCCATAATCGATCCTTTACGATCCGTTTACATACACATGTTTTATTGCTGAGAACGACGTTAAGAAAAAACGAGTGTCATACGGCGGGAAATGAATCAAACAGAATCTATTTTAAGAGTACATACTATTTCTAAAGGTCTTCTCACGTTATGGTGTTAAGTATTATTTCGCTTGTACCTCCAGTGTTTTCTGTAATCTCCACAGTGACGTTATTGCTGAAACGACTCCCACTCCTGCACTTCCACACAGAGTCCTGGTCGAGAGTAGAGTTGATCCTGAGTGTCACGTTGTGTTGTAGGGGGGAGGAGCTGACAGTGACACGTCCTGCCACAGCGCGGGACTCATTGAATGTGGTGGTTGGGTTGAGTATGGAAGTAGATACGTCGGCATCACTGCTTGTCGTGAACATTTCAACATTGTTTCTGTACCAGATGGCACTTATAAAGTTTCCCCTCTCTGTGGTTGTACAGGACAATGAAACATCGACTCCTTCAGTTTGCGGGTAGCTTGTCAGACAGACAGATACTGGAACATATATATTGTTTGACCTTATTGTAACATCTTAAATTCTTGTACAGTATGATCACTTGACCACAACAAGTGGAACCCATTGTGCTTCACCCATATTTCAGACACTTACCTGACACCCCATCACCTGCACAAGAAAATACTCCAGCCAACAACGACATTGCCACCAGTGATGTTCTTATCTCATTGGAACGGCGAGAGGGTGACACCTGAGGATAGTAAAATAGAAACATAATGATCAAGTTGACAAACACCAGCCAGGAATTATTTAAATATTCCAAACGACAGCGACTTCGTGCACTTCAGGATATATCCATGTAAGTAAGGACAACATGGCAGACATCGACGTGATATATAGTAACCGACAAAAGGTAAGTATCGAGTCATTCTTATGAAATTTACGTAAGTACAGTCATTTGATGTGGAAACGTACAATGACATGGTAGTTATTTAAAGTACTGGCAATGAAGGCGGTGTCCTATGTCTCTTAGAAATTAACTTTAACTCAGTGAGTGAGCGAGTTTAGTTTTACGACGCAGTCAGCAATATTTCAGCTATATGGCGACGGTCTGTAAATAATCGAGTCTGGACTGGACAATCCAGTAATCAACAGCATGAGCTTCGACCTACATATTTTGGATACGATAACATGTGTAAACCGAGTCAGCGAGCCTGCCCACCCGATCGCGGGGTTAACGGTAGTGTTCACTTTTGAATACAATATATTGTAAAATATACTTCATGTGGGAATCTACATGAAACACCAGTGTAACGTTATTTCAAGCCAACATCACAATAAGATGCAACTGACGTCCACAATACCGACGGATGACATTAAAATATGTGTGGGCACGTTGAGGTAAAATCTGCGCAAGTACAGATTCGATTTTATGAACTCGGTAGTTTCTAACCCTAACGGGTCATACGTATAGGTACGACCGTCACGTTAACTTACCTTGTGAATAACCAAACTGCCCATGGTCATAAATTCATATCCAATACTCAGCCCAGACGTACAGACACAGCCATCATGGAGACACAGTCCCGCCTGTAACACCACACCAGGAACTGTTTCAAGTGACTGCTCGGGTAGGCAACACAGAACCTGTTTGAGTTGTGTGGTCGTAGAAGCTAAATAAAGCTACATATAATAATATAGTAAAAATGACAGTGTGTGTTTTATTCACAGGCAACTAGCCTCGTCATATAAAAGATATTAACCCGTGATTTGGGGATATGAAATATATATAGATGCCTAAATATATGGAATGTGTGAATTCTGTCGCCCGAGTGAGTGTGTGATCAAATATATATCAAGTGAGATATACAGGTACACTCATCATGGACACCACACCAGGACGTGATATGCTGTGACAGTGCGGGTAGGCAATACAGGCCTGTTTGTGTGCAGTGTTTTGTTCACAAGACCTAAATAGAGCATGTCTACCTGCTGGCTGCACATTGTGCTTTATGTATGTGTTATTCAATCACAAAGCTGTTATGTTAAATTGCAAATAAGCCCTTCCTGTTATCCTAGCTCTCGAATATGGCAGAGTCAGATGTGTGGTTCAACACGGCTGTCACCGTGCCACCCATGCTTCACTCATTTTGTTCGGGTTTTTCCCCTATGTTGTTATTTGTCTATTTTATCAATATTTCACATCATCATTCGAACTTCATTGAATCAAGGAGAACAACTCACTTCCGATTAAATATTTACGATGCTGCTTCAGGGATTGAACAGCGAGGGGACAAATGTATGACGGTACAACAGTGAGTGAGTGAGTTTAGTTTTACGCCGCACTCAGCGGTCCAGCTATATGGCGGCGGTTTCTAAATAATCGCGTCTGGACCAGACAATCCAGTGATAAACAGCATGAGCATCGATCTACGCAATCGGGAACCGATGACACGTGTCAACCAAGTCAGCGAGCCTGACCACCCGATCCTGTTAGTCGTCTCTTACACGGTACAACAGAGCGACAACAGGTACATAGATATTGACATAATGTGTACTCGATGGGTTACACCAAACAAATAAAGCTGAATTGTTGTGGGATCATGTGTGAATCTCTACCGCCGGTAATACAGCCGAGTAGACCTCGTATTGACAGGAAATAACACTGATAACACAACTTTCCTGTCTAAACCAGGTTGGTTATTTCCAACCGCTACAAACAGAATTTACACAAACACATCACTTATTGTCAGTGGATGTGCACTTTCCTGAGACCTGACAATTCTATCTATATTCATCAGTGCTCCTTTCATCGTGTGGAAGTGTATCCTGTGTTGCACATACATGTATACAATGTGGCTGAATGTAACGTGTTGACTGCCATGATTCACCGTACACATACAGTGTCACATAGAATCTGGCGTTATGTGTGTATGTGGCTATATCGGTATCCACAGTCAGAGGGAGGAATATTAATGCCTGGAGTAGATCAGCTACAAATCTGACACTACTAGACATATCAATACCCCTATTTAATTATATTTTTATTGACAGTTTTTGTTGTTTAAAAGAAAACTTAAATAAAAGAAGATACCAATCTGAAACTACTAGACATACCTATACCCCTGCATATATTTGCATTGACAGTTGTGTAATTAACATGAAAAACTGTACAAGTCTGAAATTGCTTGGCATGCCAATACCACTACTCACATGTTTCTTCATTGAAAGTTTTGTTATTTAAAAGGAAAACTGTAGTGAGTTGGATGATCAAGGCGAGGTATTTTCCTCACGACCATAGTCTTTATCTGAATTGACTTGCGTTTTTTTATTTACAGCAGGAAAATGGACATTGTGTTTGCTGGGCCGTAATACGCCGTAATTTAACACCGAGAAAGCATCACTATGGTTGGTCGTGTTGTGGGTTATAAACAAGACACATCATCAACTGACTGTATTGAAGACAGAGAATAATGGCCGTACACAACTTTGCTACAAGCAAATTTCTTCAAGAAAAACAATTGCGTCATGGTATGACAATAGCATTTTATATATGAAACAGTCACATATTGTACATCGAGAGTTCAACAAGCTGAACAAGTTCAAATATGTTAAAGAAAGAAAAAAAAATTATCAAACAGCGACAAATACATCGGGATATCCGTCAAGACATATATCATCAGTTGACTGAATTGAAGACAGATTATAGCGACCGTATACAACATTACGAAAAAGAATTCAAGAAAACAATGGAGTCATTGAATGAGAATGAAGCAAACAGAAACAAAGGAAGTTATCAAACAGTGCCCAAGACAAATACATCGAGATATCCGTCAAGACATATGTCATTGCATTGAAGACAGAGTTTAAAGACCGTAAACAACATTACAAAAAGCAGATTTGTTCAAGAAACCAATGGATTCATTGTATGAGAATGAAGAAAACTTAAACTAAGGAAGTGATCAAACAGTCCAAAGACAAATACATCGGGATATCCGCGTCTAAACTATATACAAGAGATCAATGATGAACATTTGTCATGGGTATTCGATGAATGTCGGAGAGTTAAACGTTATGTCACGTCACCTTGAGATTATTACGTTTAAATAGTAATAGATATTGTTTGTATGATTAACAGTTCTGACTAATGCTGGCATTACTCATGCTAAATCCCAGAGATGTCATGCCGCATGTTACCATGGATACCAGAGTCAGATATAATGTTGTAAGTCCCAACCGAATGGTCCTTTAATAACTCCCTTGTCGAACCCCAGGCAAGGTAACAATGTCTACATTCATTAACATTATTTAACTTTGCCCCAGTTTTATCCTCTTCAATCCGAACACCAGGCAGGGCAACATTAAATACATCTTTTAAGGTAATTTTGTATGACGTGGCCAGTGAATCGCACCATCAATCGCTTGGTTGAAACAACATTGAACGCATCATCTGTGTAAAGCCAGAGCATTTGAAACATGGCTGTATCATTCTGTATGAAGAGGGCGGTGGAGTAGCCTAGGGTCACGCTGAAGACCCGGGTTCGCTTCCCCTCATGGGTACAATGTGTGGAGCCCATATCTGGTGTCCTAGGTCGTGATATCACTGGAATATTGTTAAAAGCGGCGTAAAACTAAACTCAGGCCCTCACTCACTCACTGTATGAAGAATCCGGCTTCTTAGTAGAAGCTGGTGGGTTTTCATACTGGCTGTCAGCGGGCACTGTGTTGTAGTAGGCCACGGACTCCTCTGTGGTGACAGGCTGAGAAGCCGGAAGCCTTTTTCTTGTGAGTCCAGGTCCCAAATCAGAGTAGTTGCTGTCGGTGTCAGGGTCACGTGACATGGTGCTGTACATCTGGCTGTTGCTTTCTGCGACGTCTGGAACAACATGTGACTTTGTCAGTGATGATGAAATATATCACATGCACAGAACAAAACGTTTAGCACCACTCATGCGTAATACAGAGAAATGATCTACAGAATAATTTTTATCCATTACGACCGCCGAATATGAAAATAGTTCGTAGTAATTGAAAGGTCAGACTCATGTTGTACAAACAATTTAAAAACTCAATACATGATATGACACGTTATGAAATATTCCCTTTTGAATAAGGGGTGTTGCTTATTTATATGTCACAGAAACCCGTTTCAATTATAATTGCCTTTAAAACTTCACATATTCAAACGACCTATTTGTTTCAGTATATGTCCAAATATGTCCGAAACTCTATCCCCTGTTTAATGTATCGCCTCTTATCATAGACAATGGCAAAATGCCATGGTGGAATGCGAATTTGGATAGAAAGAGCCTCGTGTATTACGAAAAGAATCACGTACCCTTCTTATATTTCCTGACCAGTAACACAGAGATAAAACTCGCGACGACGATGACGATGACGACGATGATGCTGGCAACTGCAGCGGTGAGGGGTAAAATACTTCCTTCTGAAACACAGTTCACAGAGGCAACTACATTTGAATGTTCGTATCAGTCAATGTTGCCATGACATTCAGTTTTCTGTACATCAAGTGTACAGCTAAGTATGAAATGCACAATGCCATTTTAGAAAGTGGTCAAATGTAACTCATGTTAAATTTGGGATTACACTTTCTCAGTAAAGTACAGATTGTAGTACTATATTTTATTTTTGGGGGTATTTTTTTAATTTTTTATTTTTTTTTGGGTTGGTTGAGTCCCATCCGGATTCGAACCCACGCCCTCAGAAGTCAGACACCTAATCGCCAGCACACAAAGTCGGTGGCCTAGACTGAGTGGCTGTGGCTGAGCGGTCTAGGCGTCTGACATTGTGTGCTGGCGATTAGGTGCTCGACTCTGAGGGTGTGGGTTCGAATCAGGGATGGGACTCCAACCACCACCACACCACCCCCACCCCCATCTCCGTCCCCACCCCCACCCCTCAAAAGAGTACTAGAATCTGTACTTTACTGAGAAAGTGTAATCCCAAATTTTAACATGTGTTTCAGCTGGCTAGTTCTGAATCTGTGTTTGAACACCTTCCAGTTGAAATCTGTTTCTCCGTATGATATTCGTAACATATACTTCAAAGTTAACCATATGTATTATGAAAAGCTGGTACTGTCAATAATCATTGAATGACGTCATTGACCTTAACGAAATATGAAGCTTGGAGTTGTTTGTGAAATATTTCAAAGTGTACTTGAGAATTAATCTACCTTCTATCTACATTCAGCTATGACACTGTCCAATATAGACGTAAACATAGCTACTGTTAACCTGGTCCTCGGATATTTAACTCCGAGGAGATATTTATCTCTTGAATACACCCGTTATAAAAATAATCCCCCAACAGTCTGGGTGACCCATGAAGATCAGATCCGAATTGGTCTTCAACAACCCATGCTTGCAGTAAGAGTCTTGTCCAGACTCGATTATTTACAGACCGCCCCCACATAGCTGGAATATTGCTGAGTGCGGCGTTGATAAACAAACTGACCAAGCTACCAACGATTTGGATTTACGTTGGGTACTTGGAATGGCTACTTTATCAAACTTGCAGGAGAAGATATGCATATTAGCATTTATCAAGGACTGAAGAAGGGTTGGTGATTTAAGACTTAACGTCACATCGGCAATATTTCACTCATATCGTTTTTAACTGTAGACTATGCGTTAAAGGTCGTAAGTCGACTGAAATATATTAGGTCTTTAATTATCTTACAAGCCATACGTTCCAGCCATATGTCATCACTTTAAACCCAAACCATCGTGGGTGGTAGTTATCTTAAAACATTTCATATTAGAGGGTTTTCAATTGGTAAAATGTTGCAAGTGTTGGTTGAATCAGTTTAAACATTCCGAGTAACCATCTCTTATCAACCTGATACACATCATAGGTATTCAATTGCACCCTATTCTGTTGCGTACAGACATATCACCATAATGAATTATGTTTGAAAAAGATAAAATACTACAACGAGGGATTACGTCACATATCACAATCATTTTCACACATGATATCGTCATGAGTAATGTAATGGCATACCTCCAGAGGTTGATGGTGAATCAACAGTTGCAATAGTGGTTACAGCATCCCCTGCAGACAGACAATCACTGAGTTTTATGTTATGAAATCACCGAGTTATATGTATGAAATAACTGAGTTATATCTTATGAAATCACTTAGTTATATGTTATGAAATCACTAAGTTATATGTTATGAAATCACCGAGTTATATGTATGAGATAACTGAGTTATGTTATGAAATCACTGAGTTATATGTATGAAATCACTGAGTTAATGCAAGGAAATAATTGAGTTAAATGTTATGAAATCACTGTTCTATGTTATGAAATCACTCAGTTCTATGTTATGAAATCACTCAGTTCTATGTTATGAAATGTGTCAGTTTAATCTTCATTAAATATACCGCTCTTATACACGAAAGGTTTACCCCGTATATGTTCCACCACATCAAGCGTGACGTTATTGCTGAACACGTTTCCAGTTTGACATCTCCACACAGAGCCCCGGTCGAGTGTAGAGTTGATCCTGAGACTGACGTTGTGCTGTAGGAGGGAGGAGCTGACAGTGACACGTCCTGCCACAGACTAGTACTGGGGGGAGGTGGTGTCGTGCACCAACATGGACGTCGGTATGATGGTCTTGAATATCTTCACTGAGTTTCTGGACCAGACAGTTTCTGTGATGTCATTTGTACTTTCGCAAGTCAGTGTTAGGATCTGTCCATCTTTGACTGGATTTCTTGTTGCTTTTACTGAGATGGACGCTGAAAGTGCGTGTCAAAGGCTACACTTCAGAGATAAACATACTGTGCTGGAAAATCAGAGATATATAACGAAATTATAATAGCTCTAAAATTGATTGAAAACCGAACGCGTTATTAAGAATTTTGTTTAAAATGCATACCGTGTTAGAAAATCAGGGGCATATAACGTGATTATATGCCTCTGAATGACTTAAATTAACCAATCACAATCCAGCATTTACTCAAGTAATGGTAGAATACATAATATAAGTCCTCTTAATAAGGTGGGAAACCATGTGTTGTAAGTGTAAACTATTCAGCTTGAGCTATAACTGTAATCAATCATCATAAAATATAAATAATGGCCAAGAGATATACCCAGAAATTCCTAACCACACTCATTAAAATATCTTCTAAAATCCGAGGCGATTGTTCGATTGTACTGTTAGTACACAAAACAGTAGGTTAATAACGTGCACGCACATGTATTCCAAGATATAACATAGTTGTGTTTAGTCAGCTGGTAATATCAGATCAAATTTAATTCCTCATGATAGCTCCATGGGTGCATCACTTTTGTTGTAATTGTAGTTATTAAGATTCAGTCGAAGTTTATAACATTGTGCCTCAACAATAACTAGTTTCTGTCTTATGTAAGCAGTTGTATAGATTTTATTATACTTGTTTGCTTTCGGAGTCAAGTGTAATCTTCGATCTGCCAGAACAGCTATTGGCCGACTCGGCACAGAGTGGACACTCGTGGACAACTAGGGATCTATTATTTACCGTCGTTGTGAACACTTTACTAGCAAATGTATTGATTTGAAAAGCTGGATAAGGTTAGAATACTAATGATTCATCGTCTAACATTTTATATATTTTTTGCTTTGAATTATTTTGCAAACAGATTTCTGGATTGACTTATTGTTTCCTTTTGGAATTATTGTTTCCACAGGAAAGTCCACTGTGATATTTTCCAAGTGAACTGGCTTGAGTTAAATCTTTGTTGCCAATAGTGATGTTATTGCTGGAAGTGTCGGCCCACGCCACATCTCCAAACAGATTATTCATGATTTTAACAGAGTAGAGAGTAGTTGTTGAGTGGTAGATATGCTTGTTTCAAATCACATTGAATCAACATATAATCAAATGGCGAACAGTCAACACACAAAAGTCATGATAAGATATATCCTAAGTATAAGTTACGTGTACAATAGTAAGTGTGCTTCGGCTGGTAGATTTCGATTTTGGGACACTTTGGAATGTGGACTGCTGCTATTTCCTCCACTGCCACCACTGCGACGTAGAATAGTAGTACTACTGCTACTAGTACAACCAGTGCTACGGCTGACGACTATGACTACCTCAACAAAGACTACGACTACCTGCCACTACCTCAAAGCAACAAAGTATTACACACGATCATGGCAGGATGTGTATGATGTATGATACGTTAGGAATGGTGCAGGTTAAGTTAATTTTGCACCTCTGAAAATCATTGGAAGTCAAAAACAGGAATTACATTGGAAAGATTTTGGAGTCATCGAGTCTGGAAATATGCTCCACCTGTCTATCATAAAGCATCTTGTAAGCTTTCCTGAAGCAGTGAATGCAATGATCCCAACACCTTTGAGCAAGATTCGTATGAAGCTCTGACTAAAGATGAAATTAAGCATGTTCTAAGGTATCTCAAAAGTTGTGAAAGTAGATGACAAATGTTTACGTGCTGGAATGTATCCGAAATAAGGAGAATTTGTCTGTTGGAGGGTTGTCAACCACACTCTTTAAAGACTTTCTATCCTAAAGTGGAGTAATGATTCATACTATTGGATACTATGTTCCTCGTCCAGAATCCTTTACGATCCCTTATACAGGTGAAATATTGCTGAGTACGGCCTTACGACAAAACGAGTTACATAAGTCGGGAAATGAATCAACAAGAATCTAGGAATTGTATTTATTTGAAGCTGCCATTTCTAAAACATGCATCACGTATTATTTCGCTTGTACCTTCAGAGTTGTCTGTAATCTCCACAGTGACGTTATTGCTGAAACGTTTCCCATTCTTGCACTTCCACACAGAGCCCTGGTCGAGTGTAGAGTTGATCCTGAGTGTCACGTTGTGTTGTTGGAGGGAGGAGTTGACAGTGACACGTCCTGCCACAGCGCGGTATTCTGATAAAGTGGTGTTGGGTTTCTGCATGGAAGTAGAGACGTCGGCATCACTGCTTGTCTTGAATATTTCAACATCGTTTCTGTACCAGCTGACACTTATCAACCCACCGCTCTGTGTGGTTGTACAAGACAGTGTGACCTCGGCTCCATCCACGGCAGCTTGCGGGTAGCTCGTCAGATGTATAGTGGCAGGCGCTGGGATATGTCTCATTGCATCATAAAATGTTATGTACTTCTACATTGATCATTTGGAACTCATTATAGTTCACTCCTATGCTTGACACTGACCTGACGTCCCACAACTCGCACACAAAAGCACCACAGCCAACCACACCATGACAACAAGTGACAAATGGCGAACAGATGGTATCTGTGAAAATACAAAATAGGAAGATAATCATGTGAGGAACATCTTCGATGAACACGGGCATTAACATCTTACACAAGTTAACATCACTATAAATGCTGAAGAAAAATGTATGAGTGGTATTGTGGGTACATTTACTGAGACCAGCAAGAAGTTATTCGTTGGAGAAGATACTGAAGTGACAGAACGTAGAGCAGATCAGCAATAGCGCCGTGTAAGATAAGGACACACAGGACAATTTTTGTTTTGTGGCCCTTGTGTTGTTTTGTTTCGTTTACGTACCGTGTTATGAAATAATCCGCCTATATTTCGAGTTCTCCAGCCAAGCCGAACAGACACAACCTTCACGGAGACGACATAACAGCAAACCCGGAAGTGATACACAGCGACAGGGTGGGTAGTGACATGGAACATTGAGTTGAATGTACTGCTTACAAACCTTTACAAAACTTAACGTTGTTGTTGATGGAAATAGGTCAGGGTGAAAGCTTCAATGTAGTGTTGCAATACAAATGTGTATAGGCGTTTAATGGAATCATCCAGGACGCCAATGTTCCTTGGTGTGTCGGTATCAGTGTCACTGGTGCTTTATGTTTGGTCATCGTTACGACGAATAGATGTGTGTAGATTCGGACAAAAGAAAAAGCTTTAATTGTATGAATTCGGACAAAAGAAAAAGCTTTGATTGTATGAATTTGGACAAAAGAAAATGCTTTGAATGTTTCTGACGTTGATTCCGTCAGCTTATCAGCAAGTGATCAACATATTTTTTGTCAATATTATTAGTACATGTTTATTAAATATTGTGTTCTTTTCATCCGTTGCCAATCTGATGGGAAATCCGATGATAAACACTGTAAACACTGCCCATTCCTGGAACGTTTCGCGAAATGGGAATGGTTTTTTCACAGTTTTGTGTTAGCTGGATACGTATGTCTGATTGATCAATGATTTGTTTTTCATAAAAAGTATACGGTGTATTTGAAAAGTACAGGATACACGTACATGTAACACAGAATGGAATCATCTTTACTCTGCTTCGTTCTGTTCACCCAAGGTTCACCAACTGTGTAACACATGATCTGGATCGAACAAACGTTTCACAGATAATTTCAAAACTCTTATATCATAAAGATACGACAGATTGTTAAAGGAAACTCCGGCTGTTTTACCCGCTATTATAACAACGTTTTCTAAACGAGATTTCTTAACCAGAGATAAGGAGCCGAACCAACATTGGCACAAAAAAGTTTTAAAACAAATTAAAACGGTTTCAACGAAACAATGATAAGAAAGGGATAATACACGTTCAGTAACGTCAATAGTTCCCAACTTGCGCAGGTATGTAGGCTGATTGTGGGGCTGATAGGTAGGCTGATTGTGAGGCTGATAGGTAGGCTGATTGTGGGGCTGATTTCAGGCTGATAGGTAGGCTGATTGTTGGGCTGATAGGTAGGCTGATTGTGAGGCTGATAGGTAGGTTGATTGTGGGGCTGATATGTAGGCTGATAATGAGGCTGATAGGTAGGCTGATTGTGGGGCTGATTGTGAGATTATGAGGCTGATAGGTAGGCTGAGGCATTGGGGCTGATATGTAAGGCTGATTGTGGGGCTGATAGGTAGCCTGATTGTGAGGCTGATAGGTAGGCTGATTGTAGGAGGCTGATTGTGTAGGCTGATTGTGGGGCTGGTAGGTGATTGTAGGGCTGATAGGTAGGCTGATAACGAGGCTGATGGTAGGCTGATTGTAGGCTGATAGGTGTAGGCTGATTGTGAGGCTGATTGTAGGGCTGATAGGTAGGCTGATTGTAGGGCTGATTGTGGTAGGCTGATAGGTAGGCTGATTGTGGGCTGATGATTGTGAGGCTGATTGTGAGGCTGATAGGTGGAGGCTGATATGTGGGGCTGATAGGTAGGCTGATTGTGAGGCTGATAGGTAGGCTGATTGTGAGGCTGATAGGTAGACTGATTGTGAGGCTGATAGGTAGGCTGATTGTGGGGCTGATTTCAGGCTGATAGGTAGGCTGATTGTTGGGCTGATAGGTAGGCTGATTGTGAGGCTGATAGGTAGGCTGATTGTGGGGCTGATAGGTAGGCTGATTGTGAGGCTGATAGGTACGGTGATTGTGGGGCTGATATGTAGGCTGATAACGAGGCTGATAGGTAGGCTGATTGTGGGGCTGATTGTGAGGCTGATAGGTAGGCTGATTGTGGGGCTGATATGTAGGCTGATTGTGGGGCTGATAGGTAGGCTGATTGTGAGGCTGATAGGTAGACTGATTGTGAGGCTAATAGGTAGGCTGATTGTGGGGCTGATAGGTAGGCTGATTGTGGGGCTGATAGGTAGGCTGATAATGAGGCTGATAGGTAGGCTGATTGTGGGGCTGATAGGTAGGCTGATTGTGAGGCTGATTGTGGGGCTGATAGGTAGGCTGATTGCGAGGCTGATTGTGGGGCTGATAGGCAGGCTTATTGTGGGGCTGATTGTGAGGCTGATTGTGGGGCTGATAGGTAGGTTGATTATGGGGCTGATATGTAGGCTGGTTGTGGGACTGATAGGTAGGCTGATTGTGAGGCTAATAGGTAAACTGATTGTGAGGCTAATAGGTAGGCTGATTGTGAGGCTGATTGTGGGGCTGATAGGTAGGTTGATTGTAAGGCTGATTGTGGGGCTGATAGGTAGGCTGATAGGTAGGCTGATTGTGGGGCTGATAGGTAGTCTGATTGTGGGGCTGATAGGTAGGATGATTGTGGGGCTGATAGGTAGGCTGATTGTGGGGCTGATAGGTAGGATGATTGTGGGGCTGATAGGTAGGCTGATTGTGAGGCTGATTGTGGTGCTGATAGGTAGGCTGATTGTGGTGCTGATAGGTAGGCTGATTGTGGGGCTGATAGGTAGGCTGATTGTGAGGCTGATAGGTAGGCTGATTGTGAGGCTGATTGTAGGGCTGATAGATAGGCTGATTGTGGGGCTGATAGGTAGGCTGATTGTAGGGCTGATAGGTAGGCTGATTGTGGGGCTGATAGGTGGCAGGCTTATTGTGGGGCTGATAGGTAGGCCTATTGTAAGGCTGATTGGTAGGCTCATAGGTAGGCTGATAGGTAGGCTCATAGGTAGGCTGATTGTGGGGCTGGTAGGTAGACTGATTGTGAGGCTGATAGGTAGGCTGATTGTGAGGCTGATAGGTAGGCTGATTGTGGGGCTCATAGATAGGCTGATTGTGAGGCTGATTGTGGGGCTGATAGATATACTGATAGGTAGGCTGATAAAGCTTTTAAAAATAATTTCGATAGTAAAACGTTCAAAAGATTTTATGGTAGTTCGGAAGGGCAGAGGGGTTTAGGGATCACAGGCATATAGCTGAAATATTGCTAAGTGCGGCGTTGAATAACAAGGACACAAACAATATCATGAGTTTGTAACGGCACACCTTTCACTATAGTTTTGTCATTTAAATTTGAAAATATACCAACTACTAGACATACCAATACCCCTATTTACATATATTGTTATTGACAGTTTGAGTTATTAACATGAAAAACTGTGCAAATCTGAAACTGCAAGAAATGTCAACACCCCTACTCACAACATATTTGCATTGACAGTTGTGTTTTTAAAAGAAAAAACTGCACAGTGCGTTTAATTATCAAGGCGAGGTATTTTCCTCACGACCATTGTCTTTATCTGAATGGACCTGCGTGGTTTTGATTCAAAGCAGGAAAATGAACATTTTGCTTGCTGGGCCGTAGTACGCCGTAATGTAACAATAAGAAAGTATCACTTCCTATGGTTGGTCACGATTTTAGTCCTCGTGTTGTGGGCTATAAACAAAACGTCAAGACACATCATCAGCTGACTGTATTGAAGACAGAGTATAATGGCCGTACACAACTTTGCTACAAGCAACTGTCTTCAAGAAAAACAAACGCAAAGTACGAATACATCGATATATCCGTCAAAACATATATCATCATTTGACTGTATTGAAGGCAGAGTTTAACGACCGTCAACAACATTACAAAAAATCAAAACAAATTTCTTCAAGGAAAATAATTAATCACTGTATGAGAAGGAAGAAACATGCTCAGGATATGCTCAGTGAATTTGTGAATCTTCTTGAATATGATGTTAATAAAGCGGTAGGTAAGCTTACGGATATTGTGTCAACGTTTGGGAAACCCATTTATCCTGGCCTGCAGTCAACTCAGAAACGGATGCAACCTGCGTGGTTTGATGTGGATTGCCAGAATTTGAAATCGGAAAAATACAGACTGCTACATAAAATGAGACGATATAAGTGCGCCTTTAATACTGACCAATACTTAGCAGCAAAACGAAATTTCAAACAGTGATGTAAACTCAAAAAGACACTTCATGACAGAAAAGTAGCAGACGAAGTAGAAAACGCTGCCAAGAACTGTAACTGAAACGTCAATTCGACTCTTTTTCAAGTAATACAATAAACACAAGCGAATGGCAGATTTATTTCAGGAACTTACTGAACCCCGATGTTACGACAGGAGACAAATCCCCAAGTGCTATAAACCACTTCATAGACCAACACTCATGCGAAGACTGTGATGGCTTAGCTGATAGCGATGCCTTTCTAGAGGATGAAATCAAGGAAGAAGAAATCAAACAGTCAATCCACGGCCTTGTCAACGGTAAATCACCAGGTCAAGATGGTATACCCCCAGAACTGTTCAAAATGACTAGTGATTTTTTCCTCAAATATCTGAAAAAGCTTTTCAATAAAGTACTTGACAGTGGAACTTTCCCAGAAGAATGGAACAATGGAATGGTCATCCCCATCTTCAAATCAGGAGACCCAAAGGATCCAAACAACTATAGGGGTATCTCACTTCTCAACGTTATGGTTAAAATATTTTCTGATATTATCGAAAAAAGGTTAAGACGATGGGTTGAAACAAACGAACTTATTTCAGAGAGTCAAGCTGGATTCCGTCCCGGATATTCTACAGCAGATCACCTATTCACGCTTCAGTCACTATGCTCAAAATATCTTTGTAAACCAAAGGGTAGATTTTATTGTTGTTTTATAGACTTCCGAAAGGCCTTCGATCTTGTGGACAGGAAAAGAATGTTAACTCTACTGCTTCAAAAAGGATGTCATGGAAAAGTCATTACTCTTCTCAAGAACATGTATTCATCGATCAAGGCGTGTGTGAAGGTGCAAGGAAATTCAACTGAAATATTCTCAACATCTGCAGGGGTTCGACAAGGCTGCATTCTCAGCCCAGTGTTATTTATATTATATATAAATGAACTTGTAACAGCCATGTATAGATCATGTACAAGTGGAATATTCGTCAAGATATTGAAGACTTGATGCTCCTACTTTTTGCGGATGACGTTGTGTTATTTTCATTTACTATCATCGGCTTACAGAGACAGCTAAACACACTGGAATCCTACTGCTCAGAATCAGGACTACAACTGAATTTTAATAAATCCAAGATTATAGTTTTTAGAAATGGTGGAAAACTGGCACAGAATGAAAAATGGACTTATAAAGGACTGCCTATCGAAACCGTCACCTATTACAAATACCTTGGACTTATCTTCTCATCACGACTGGTATGGACAAAAGCATGTGACACTCTCGCACAACAAGCTAGTAAGGCATGCCTCGCAATAAATAGATTCATACAGAAAAATAAAGAAGTAACGTTTTCAACTGCACGTTCGATATTCGACACTAAAGTTTTACCAATACTCCTCTATGGAGCAGAAGTGTGGGGATGCAAGTATTCAGCTTCAATTGAAAAAGTTCAGTTAAACTACTTTAAACACCTTCTCAAAGTTCGAAAATTTGCTTCAAACAAGGCAATTCTTGGAGACACTGGAAGTCATTTGATTTATATATCAACACAAGTAAAGGCCATCAAGTACTGGATAAAAGTTCTACGAATGACAACCGATCGCCACGCACACCAGTGTTACCGAATGCTTAAATCACTCGATGATGTAGGAAAAGAAACTGGACCTCTAATATTAGAGAAACATTGTCCAAGATAGATTCTCACATGTATGGATCGCACAGGATGTCGGAGATGTAAATAATTTCTTATCATGTTTAAAACAGCGCCTCAAAGATATATCACACCAAAACTGGCATTATGAGATAAACAGTTCAAGTTTCCTTACCCACTACGCTTCATTCAAGTTTTCACTGGAAAGAGAATCATATATCACGAACATGAGGAACAAACAACTAATAAGAGTCTACTTCAAATTTAGAGCTTCGCTAACAAACTTTAAGATAAACAAGCTAAGAACCAATAAAGATACAACGGCAATCAACCCCATCTGTGAACTTTGTAATCATAACCTTAATGAAGATGAGAACCATGTATTTTTGTTTTGTGATAAGTATAATCAAGCCAGAACTCTATATCTGCACAGAAGCTACAATCAGTCTACAGAGGCCCACTTCACCATTCAGGCAATTTTTATGTCACAAAATAGTAATGTACAGCGTCGAACAGCTATCTATCTCAATGAGATATTCAAAATGAGATCAATATGAAACTCAAATGTTTATGATCAATGTCGTAATCTAAATTGTATATGTCAACTGTATCATAGGCCCAACACAAGAGAGCCGTGGTGAACATCACGATGGGTATTCGGAGAGATGAACGCTACGTCACGTCACCTTCAGATTATCACGTTTAAATAGCAATAGATACATGATTAACAGTTCTGACTAATGCTGGCATTACTCATGCGTACTCCCAGAGATGTCATGCCGCATGTTACCATGGATACCAGAGTCAGATATAATGTTGTAAGTCCCAGCTGAATGGTCCTTGTATTACTCCCTTGTCGAACCCCAAGCTAGGTAACAGGTGTCACATTTATTAGCAATATTTAAATTTGGCCCCAGTTTTATCCTCTTCAATCCGAACACCAGGCAGGGCCACATTAAATACATCTTTTCACGTAATTTGGTATGACTTGGCCAGTGACTCGAACCCTCAATCAGTTGGTTGAAACAACATTGAATGCATCATCTGTGTAAAATGACTGTGTAAGATGACTGTATCATTCTGTATGAAGACATGCGGTGGGGTCACTGCTCTCTTGTGTTCGATTCCGCACATGGGTACAATGTGTGGAGCCCATTTCTGGTGTCCTAGATCGTGATATCTCTGGAATATTGCTAAAAGCGGCGTAAAACTAAACTCAGATCCTCACTCACTCACTGTATGAAGAATCCGGTTTCTCAGTAGAAGCTGGTGGGTTTTCATACTGGCTGTCAGCGGATACTGTGTTGTAGTAGGCCACGGACTCTTCTGTGGTGACAGGCTGAGAAGCCGGAAGCCTCTTACTTGTGAGTCCAGGACCCAACTCAGAGTAATTGTTGTCAGTGTCAGGGTCACGTGACATGGTGCTGTACATCTGACTGTTGCTTTCTGCGACGTCTGGAACAACATGTGACTTTGTCGGTGATGATGAAATATACCCCATGCACAGAAGAAAACGTTTAGAACCACTAATGAGTAATACAGAGGAATGATCTACAGAATATTCTTTATCCATTACGACCGCCGAATGTGAAAATAGTTCGTAGTTATTGAAAGGTCAGAAACATGTTGTACAAACAATTAAAAAAATCAATACATAATATGACACGTAATGAAATAATCCCTTTTTAAGAAGTGTTGCTTATTTATATGTCAGAGAGCAAACCACTTCAATTATAAGTTTCTTTTTAACTTCATATATTCAAACGATCTATTTGTTTCAATATATGTCCAAATATGTCAGAAATTCTATCCCCTGTTTAATGTATTCAGCAAACATTCGGTGTATCACCTCTTATCATACACAATGGCACAATGCCATGGTGGAATGCGAATTTGGACAGAAAGAGCCTCGTGTATTACGAAAAGAAATCACGTACCCTTCTTATACTTCCTGACCAGTAACACAGAGATAAAACTGGCGACGATGATGACGATGACGACGATGATGCTGGCAACTGCAGCGGTGAGGGGTAAAATACTTCCATCTGAAACGCAGTTCACACTGTCAACTACATTTGAATGTTTGTATCAGTCATTGTTGCCATGACATTCAGTTTTCTGCATCAAGGGTACAGCTGGAGTATGAAATGCACAATGCCATTTTAGAAAGTGATGCAACATGTAAATTTGGGATTACACTTTCCCACTTAAATTTAGGACTTTTAGTGGGTGGGGGTGGGGGTGTTTGAGTCCCATCTGGTTGAGTCCCATCCCCTCAGAGTCAGGCACCTAATTGCCAGCACACAAAGTCAGACGCTTATACTGACTGAGTGGCTGTGGCTGAGCGATCTAGGCGTCTGACATTGTGTGCTGGCGATTAGGTGCCTGACTCTGAGGGTGTGGGTTCAAATCCCAGGTGGGACTCAAACACACACACACACACACACACACACACACACACACACACACACACCAAAAAAAATGCTATCTGTACTTTACTGAGAAGGTATAATCCCAAATATGTGTTACAGCTGCGTACTTCTGAATCTGTGTTTGAACACGTTCCAGTTAAAATCTGTTTCTCCGTATGATATTCGTAACATATACTTCAAAGTTAACCAAATGTATTATGAAATGATGGTACTGTCAATAAGCAATGAATGACGTCATTGACCTTCCAGAAATATGAAGCTTGGAGTTGTTAGTGAAATATAGAATGAATCTACCGTCTTCAGCTATGACTCTGTCCAATATAGACGTAAACATTTACTGTTGACCTGGTCCTCGGATATTTAACTCTGAGGAGATATTTATCTCTTGAATACACCCGTTATAAAAATAATTCCCCCAACAGTCTGGGTGACCCGTGAAGATCCGAGCTCTTCAACAATTGCTTGTCGTAAGAGGCTGCCACATGTCATCGGCTGCTGAGATCGATGCCCATTCCGTTGATAACTGGATTGTCTGATCCAGACTCGATTATTTACAGACCGCCGTCATAGAGGAATATTGTTCAGTGCGGCGTTGGTAAAATGTTGCCAACGATTTTTTACGTTGAATCAGTTGCTGAAACATCAAACCTGGAGAAGCATACATCTCTTTTCAAAGACAGAAGAAGGGTGGGTGATACAACGTTACATCGGCAATATTTCTCTCATGCGTGAAGATATTTCGGAAAGTTTTAAACTGTAGACTATGCGTTAAAGGTCGTAAGTCGTTGCGTTATCTTACAAAGAAAAATATCACCATAATGATCGTGGGTGGTATGTTTGATAATAGATAAAAAGATAAAATACCTACAACGAGGAGTTAAGTCACAAATCACAATCCTTTTATCACATGATATCGTCATGAGCAAATGTAATGGCATACCTTCAGAGGTTCTAATAGTGGTTACTATCCCCTGCAGACAGACAATCACTGATTTTGATGTTATGAAATTACAGAATAAATTTTATGAATTCACTAAGTTATATGTTATGAAATCACTGAGTTATATGTATGAAATCACTGAGTTAATGCAAGGAAATCATTGAGTTAAATGTTATGAAATCACTGTTCTATGTTATAAAATCGATGTATTAACTGTTATGAAATCACTGTGTTACATGTTATGAAATCCCTGCGTTACATGTTATGAAATCAATGTGTTATATATATTATGAAATTACAGACTTAGTGTAATGAAAGCAATGTGTTATACATTATGACATCACTGAGTTTAATGTCTCAGTCTAATCTTCATAACACTCTTATACACGGAAGGTTTATTTACCCCGTATATATTCCACCACGTCAAGCGTGACGTTATTACTGAACAGGTCTCCAGTTTGACATCTCCACACAGAGCCCTGGTCGAGTGTAGAGTTGATCCTGAGACTGACGTTGTGTTGTTTGAGGGTGGAGTTGACAGTGACACGTCCTGCAACAGACTGGTACTGGGGGGGGAGGTGGTATCGTACACCAACATGGACGTTTGTAGAATGGTCTTGAATATGTTCACTGAGTTTCTGGACCAGACAGTTTCCTTGATGTCTTTTGTACTTTCGCAAGTCAGTGTTAGGATCTGTCCACCTTTGACTGGATTTCGTGTTGCTTTCACTGAGGTAGAAGCTGAAAATGGACTATTATTTACAAATGATATACTGCTGCACACACATATATTCCAAGATATAACACTGTTATCTTTTGCTAGTTTGCAAGATCTTCTTCAGTCATGTTTTTGTACACCCCCACTCTACTACTTTAGGAGGATCCATGGTATACTGAAGTCTCAGTTTTGTTGTAATTGTAGTGCTTAATAAGATGCAGTCGAAGTTCGTAACATTGTGCCTTAACAATAACTAGTTGTCAGGAATGCGTTACTGTCTCATGTAAACAGTTGTATAGATTTTATTATACTTTTTAGCTTTCGGTTTCAAGTGTAATCTTCGATCTGCCAGAACAGCTATTGGCCGACTCGGCACAGAGTGGACATTCCTGGACAACTCGGGATCTATTGTTTACCGTCGTTGTGAACACTTTACCAACAAAAGTATTGATTTGAAAAGCTGGATAAGTTTAGAATACTAATGATTCATCGTCTAACATTTTATTAATTTTTGTTTGAATTAGTTTGCAAACAGATTTCTGGATTGACTTATTGTTTCCGTTTTGACTTATTGTTTCCACAGGAAAGTCCACTGTGATATTTTCCAAGTGAACTGGCTTGAATTAAATCTTGGTGCCAATAGTGATGTTATTGCTGGAAGTGTCGGCCCACGCCACATCTCCAAACAGATTATTCATGATTTTAACAAAGAATAGAGAGTAGTTGTTGAGTGATAGATATGCTTGTTTCAAATCACAATGAATCAACATATGGTCAAATTGCGA
The DNA here is from genome assembly GCF_003918875.1 of Haliotis rubra. Lineage (NCBI taxonomy): Eukaryota > Metazoa > Mollusca > Gastropoda > Lepetellida > Haliotidae > Haliotis > Haliotis rubra. Next base: position 10,695 of record NW_025765084.1, on the reverse strand, counting down.
AGATTCAACTCACAAAAGTCATGATAAGATATATCCTAAGTATAAGTGACTGTACAATAGTAAGTGTACTTCGGCTGGTAGATTTCGAATTTGGGACATTTTGCAGTTTGGACTTTGGACTGTAGACTGCTGCTATTTCTTCCACTACCACCGCTGCGACGTGGAATAGTATTACTACTGCTATTAGTACAACCAATGCTACGGCTACGACTATGACTACCTCAACAAAGACTACGACTACTGCCACTACTCAAAGCAACAACGTATTACATACGATCATGAGGATGTGTATGATGTATGATACGTTAGGAATGGTGCAGGTTAAGTGAATTTTTCACCTGAAAATCATTGGAAGTCAAAATAGGAATTACATTGGAAAGATTTTGGAGTCATCGAGTCTGGAAAAATGTTCCACCTGTCTATCATAAAGCATCTTGTAAGCTTTCCTGAAGCAGTGAATACGATTATCCCATCATCTTTGAGTAAGAGTAGTATGAAGCTCTGACTAAAGATGAAATTAAGCATGTTCTAAGGTATCTCAAAAGTTGTGAAAGTAGATGACAAATGTTTACGTGCTGGAATATATCCGAAATAAGGAGAATTTGTCTGTTGGAGGGTTGTCAACCACACTCTTTCAAGACTTTCTATCCTTAAGTGGAGTCACATGATTCATACTATTGGATACTATGTTCCTCGTCCAGAATCCTTTACGATCCCTTATACAGGTGAAATATTGCTGAGTACGGCCTTACGACAAAACGAGTTACATAAGTCGGGAAATGAATCAACAAGAATGTGGGTATTGTATGTATTTGAAGCTGCCATTTCTAAAAGATGCATCACGTATTATTTCGCTTGTACCTTCAGTGTTGTCTGTAATCTCCACAGTGACGTTATTGCTGAAACGATTCCCATTCTGGCGCTTCCACACAGAGCCCTGGTCGAGTGTAGAGTTGATCCTGAGTGTCACGTTGTGTTGTTGGAGGGAGGAGCTGACAGTGACACGTCCTGCCACAGCGCGGGACTCATTGGAGCTGGTGGTGGGGTTGAATATGGAAGTAGATACGTCGGCATCACTGCTTGTGCTGAACATTTCAACATTGTTTCTGTACCAGTTGACACTTATCAACCCACCGCTATTTGTGGTTGTACAAGACAGTGTGACCTCGGCTCCATCCACGGCAGATTGCGGGTAGATCGTCAGATGTATAGTGGCAGGCGCTGGAACATGTATCATTGCATCATAAAATGTTATGTACTTCTACATTGATCATTCGGAACTCAATATAGTTCACTCGTATGCTAGCCACTGACCTGACGTCCCAAAACTCGCACACAAAAGCACCACAGCCAACCACATCATGACAACCGGTGACAAACGGCGAACAGATGGTATCTGTGAAAATACAATATAGGAACATAATCATGTGAGGAACATCATCGATGAAAACGGGCATTAACATCTTACACAAGTTGACATCACTATATATGTTGAAGAAAAAATGTATGAGTGATATTGTGGTTACATTTATTTTATTCGCAGGAGAAGATACGGAAGTGACAGAACGTAGAGCAGATCAGCAATATCGCCGTGTAAAAGAAGGACACACAGGACAATTTTTGTGTTGTGGCCCTTGTGTTGTTTTGTGTAGTTAACGTACCGTGTTATGAAATAATCCACCTATATTTCCAGTTCTCCAGCCAAGCCCAACAGACACAACCTTCACGGAGACGACATAACAGCAAACCCGGAAGTGATACACAGCGACAAGGTGGGTAGTGACATGAAACGTTGAGTTGAATGTACTGTTTACAAACCTTTACAAAACTGAACGTGGTTGTTGATGGAAATAGGTCAGGGTGAAAGCTTTAATGAAATGTGGCTTTACAAATGTGTATAGGCGTTTAATGGAATCATCCAGGAAGCGAATGTTCCTTGGTGTGTCGGGATCAGTGTCACTGGTGCTTTGTGTTTGGTCATCGTTACGACGAATAGATGTGTGTAGATTCGGACAAAAGAAAAAGCTTTGATTGTATGAATTTGGACAAAAGAAAATTCTTTGAATGTGTCTGACGTTGATTCTGCCAGCTTAGCAGCAAGTGATCAACATTTTTTTTGTCATTATTATTAGTACATGTTTATCAAATATTGTGTTCTTTTCATCCGTTGCCAATCTGATGGAAAATCCGATGATAAACACTGTAAACACTGCCCATTCCTGGAACATTTCGCGATATGTTTTGAGAATGTTTTATCAAATATACTAAAATTATGCTAAACTTCAGAGGACTATTTAACTATTCCAAAAAATCTATGTCCAGTAGAAACTTTGTGAATATACTAATGCCATCATGTAAGTTGTTAAAGTTTACACGGTGGCATGGTTGGTGAGTTGGCTAAGGTGCCAGGCTAGTGATCCAGCGAGCTTGAGGTGTCGGGATCGAACCCACCTGTGACCGTGTGTAAAAACTTTGCAGTCAACTTTGTGTGCAGACTCTTTCAGTGTTGTCACAATCCATAGTGTACAGTACACAACCCTGTGCACTCAAAAGAACCCACGAACCCGTTGGTATATGACCAGATCGTAAGCCCACAAGGGATACGTGCAAACACCTAGTTGCGGGTACAGCAGCGTGCAGTAAACTTGGATAAAGTACTGTGACTACGTGTCCGAGTCCACCCAGCTGTGAATGAGTACCTCGTAAGGATTAGAAAGCTGCAATAACTTGGTGCGCCTAGTGGCTGCAAGAGTTGTATGATCCATGATGTGTTGAGGTTGATGATACGATGTGCCGTAGTGATTGACATCCAATGATCAAGGAATAAATACCAGCGCCTTTAGCATGTTGCGTGGATATGTAAAGGATATATAAACATCCTATAATTAGTTTCAATATTAGCTTAGTTATTAGTTTCAGTATTAATATTAGCACTTGGTTATAATGAGTGAGTGAAGTTAGTTGTAAGCAATATTCCAGCCGGTCTATAAAAAAATCAAGTCTGGTCCAGACAATGCAGTGATCAGCAGCATGAGCATCGATCTTCACAATCGGGATACGTTGACATGTTGGTCAACCAAGCCAGGGAGCCTGACCACCCGATCCCGTTAGTTACCTCTTACGAAAAAAATGGGTTACTGAAGATTCATTCTAACCCGGACCTTCACGGGTAGCACTTGATAATAGTGTATTAGTATAAGTTACAAGTATTAGTATTAATATCACTATTTGATGCTTCACCTTAAAAAATTTAATTTGGCTATGCTTGGGTCAGTCACTACCCTGTCACTTCCTTTGTTTCACCCAGGACCAATGTTCTGGTTGAGTGGCTGACCCTTTTGTTCTTCTTTGCTTGCATGCATTTTAACCATCACTTGAACCTCATTCACCACAGAGAGTCACTCACAGAATGCAGCACTCACAGAATGCATACAAGTATTTACTCGATCATCGAAAAAACTGAATCACAACCGAAGCCGTTGTGTCACATTTTTTTAACTGTGCACATAAAGCTGCTATAATACCAAGCTATGGCCGCAGGCGAGTCGCCTGCTTGCAGTCGGCACCCGTGAAGGTCCGGGTTAGAATGAGCCTTCAGTAAACCATGCTTGTCGTAAGAGGCGACTAACGGGATCGGGTGGTCAGGCTCGCTGACTTGCTTGACACATGTCATCGGTTCCCAATTGCCCAGATCGATGCTCATGCTGTTGATCACTGGATTGTCTGGTCCAGACTCGATTATTTACAGACCGCCCCCATATAGCTGGAATATAGCTAAGTGTGGCGTAAAACTAAACTCACTCGCACTCGCCTGCAGTCAGCCGATGGTGTTGTTACGTTGAGCTTCTCTCAGTTGTGGCATGTTCTCAGTTTTCACTTGTACAGATATGATGAGAAATTAAAACCCCATCATTTTCATAGCCCAAGAATTGATGTTGCTCATTGTCATGCTGGTATGTTTGGTCACAGAGAAAATGTATAAAGCATATACACGTGCTAACAGAGAAAATGTCTAATACATGAGTTTCGCAGATGACATATCAAATATACTGACGAACCCAAAGATAACGAATCGAATATATTGACGAACTCACAAATATCATATCAAATATATTGAAGAGCTGACATATAACGTTGAAATATGTTGGTGAACTCACAGATAACGTATTAAATATATTGCCGAGACCCGATATATCATATCAAATGTATTGAAGAGCTCACAGATAACGTTTATTATATTTTATTTATTTACACTGTGCTTTCTGACAACAACTTCCCTTTACACATTTTACTTGTCGATGTCATATGCGGACGTATGTGTAATACCTCGGTATTTCAAGCAAAGGCGACCGGCTTTACACCAAATCGTGTATGCTGAAACATATGTGAGTTATTCAAAATCTTCAGAAATTCAGAAATAATCCATATCCTTTACCATGGACACAAAGAACACATGTTTCATGGATATGACACAGATTTTTATGCTATGATATTATAAGCCAATGTTCAAGCATCATACAAATAATGTTCGAAAGTTGATAGAATTTTATCACATTCGAAGCCTAAGTAAAACTTTATGAAAATATCTAAGCAGACGTTTTGCACCGTAACAATAACTTGATCGCGGCTACAAAATTCACGGCTTCTGTAATGCTTATGAAATAGTATTAATAGCTGATTTTTCCGAAACATATTTGGATCAGGATGTTTGATCAATGGTGTAAGATGTAAGTTTTCGATAGAAAACTTTTCAAAAGATTTTAAAGTTGTTAGTTATTTCCCTTCACTAATTTCACTGCCCTATTGTGAGTTGGCAGGTATTTTTTGTAAACTATTGACCGGACTGAGCTACAATTTCCAACAAAGAAATCTATAAAAAAGACACGAAAAAATATAATATGTAAAATTTTGCAAAAAAAAGTAATTAAACATTAATTAAAATGGTTGATGTGACCTTTCAAGGAACAACGTGAAATAATTTCGATAGTAAAACTTTCAAAAGATTATATAATTGTTCGGGAGGACATTTCCCTTCACTGTCCTATTGTGAGTTGGCAATTCGCAAGTATTTCTTTTGTGAAAACTATGGACCGGACTGAGCTACAATTTCCAACAAAGAAATGTATTTAAAATCACGCAAAAATATAATATGTAACGTTTTGAAAAAAAAAGTTCTAAAAATATCTATGGTAAAACTTTCAAAAGATTTTATGGTAGTTCGGGAGGGCATTTCCAAAATAGAAGACATTAATGCTCTATTGAGAGTGACCAAGTACTCTTTAGTGAACTATGGACTGGACTGAGCTACAATTTCCTACAAAGAAATGTATTCTAAAAACCCACACACAAAAATATATATAATTTGAAATAGTTTGTTATTATAGTAGCAATGGCACGTTAACATATAATTATGCAAATAAAGGGTTATTATGATAATAGTTTTCTGAATAATTTATCCTCAATGTTTTTGATTTTACCTTTTGTCTTCCAGTTTCCATCTTGGAGGGAAGGTCTGCAGAAATGGTTTAATTGGTGATGAATTAACCCTTCACGAATGGCTGATGTGACACTACATGGAACAAGGTGAAATCAAGCGAAAAGCTTTTTAAAATAGCTACATATTCTCCGGAAAGTTTTTGGTAGGTTCGACTAGGCAGCGTTTCCTAGGAGAAGTCTCATTCGCTGTCTGGGCTGCGTGTAGAGGGGGCAAGGGTCCTGAGCTGACGATGAGCCTTACCAGCCTGACTGTGCCAGGATCACCCGATCCCTCTCTGCTTCATTTTCATCTTAATCGGTAACACTTAATACTTTATTACGTAGAAAGGAATTCATTTTGCATTAGTACAGCGCTATTGTACAAAAGAAATAAGGAAAAGCAACACCACAAGTAATACATGACACAAGCGCACTCGATGCATACATTATAAGTTGTTTACTGGTCTCGATGAGGGCATAGGTTTATGTACCCTCGATGTTTGTCTATGTTCCCTGAGCTCGAAGGGCGAGGGGAACATAACAAACATCGAGGGAACATCAACCCATGGGCCCCGAGGGACCAGTGAACAACGTATTTATCTTACCGAACACCTCAATATTAATTTTGAATTGTTTGAAGCACGGGTACAAATCTTTTTGTAGCCATCGCTAGATTTTGCTGACAAGAAAACAGATTTAGAGTTATCTCCCTTCCATCGATTTGCATTCGCAAAACATCGGTAATTTCCGTACATCATATACGTGATTCAATGTAATTCGAGATAAAGAATTACTACCACGAATTAACAAATGAGTTACCATTGACAGCGGGGTACATTGAAATGTTACTAGCTTGTCAGCGGGGTACATTGAAAATAATATAAGAGCGCTCAGCCAATCAGAAAGCGATATTTATGTGCGAGGTAAGATAAGTATGTTTAATGATCATTTAAAAGACGAAGGCCGAAAGGAATCAATGTATTTTGACCTCTATTGGTTTTAAAACGATGTAATAAATATCTCCTTCCAGAAGGAAGCCTGCCAAATTCACTGTGTAACACATGATCTGGATCAGACAAAATCTTCATAGATAATTTCAAAACTCTTTTTTCATAAGATACGACAGATTGTTAAAGGTAACTACTATTTTACCCGCAATTAAAACAACGTTTTCTGAACGAGATTTGTTAACCAGAGACCGATAGCGGTTAAAAAAAAATTTAAACGCTTTCAACGAAACAATGATAAAAAAGGGATCATACACGTTCATTAACGTTAAAAAATCCCAATTTGCGCAGGTATGTAGGCTGATATGTAGGCTGATAGGTAGGCTGATTGTGAGGCTGATTGTGGGGCTGATAGGTAGGATGATTGTGGGGCTGATAGGTAGGCTGATTGTGAGGCTGATAGGTAGGCTGATTGTGAGGCCGATAGGTATGCTGATTGTGGGGCTGATATGTAGGCTGATTGTAAGGCTGATAGGTAGCCTGATTGTGAGGCCGATAGGTAGGCTGATTGTGGGGCTGATAGGTAGGCTGATTGTGAGGCTGATAGGTAGGCTGATTGTGGGGCTGATAGGTAGGCTGATTGTGGGGCTGATAGGTAGGCTGATTGTGAGGCTGATAGGTAGACTGATTGTGGGGCTGATAGATAGGCTGATTGTGAGGCTGATAGGTAGGCTGATTGTGGGGCTGATAGGAAGGCTGATTGTTGGGCTGATATGTAGGCTGATTGTGGGGCTGATAGGTAGGCTGATTGTTGGGCTGATAGGTAGGCTGATTGTGAGGCTGATAGGTAGGCTGATTGTTGGGCTGATAGGTAGGCTGATTGTGGGGCTGATAGGTAGGCTGATTGTGGGGCTGATAGGAAGGCTGATTGTGGGGCTGACAGGTAGGCTGATTGTGGGGCTGATAGGTAGGCTGATTGTGGGGCTGATAGGTAGGCTGATTGTGAGGCTGATAGGTAGGTTGATTTTGAGGCTGATAGGTAGGCTGATTGTGGGGCTGATAGGTAGACTGATTGTGAGGCTGATAGGTAGGCTGATTGTGGGGCTGATAGGTAGGTTGATTGTGAGGCTGATAGGTAGGCTGATTGTGAGGCTGAAAGGTAGACTGATTGTGGGGCTGATTGTGAGGCTGATAGGTAGGCTGATTGTCGGCCTGATAGGTAACCTGATTGTGAGGCTGATAGGTAGGCTGATTGTGAGGCTGATTGTTAGGCTGATAGGTAGTCTGATAGGTGGGCTGATAGGTAAAATGGGCTATTGATCGCCAGCAACTGAAGGTATTTGATTTGATATTGCTGACAACTTGTGTAAGCCTACAGGATCCAGCTGACGGATACGTACCTGTTGGTCTTTATGTCTGCCTCTTTTGAGAGTCGTGTTAACAGAAACCTCACCAACGTCCGTTCGCCTGTGCTGCTCCATAGATCGAAGAGAGCACTGTTCCTGAATGAGCTGGGTTGTATTCAGAATGGGTTCCGATGTATTCAGAATTTGCTCGGTTGTTTTCAGAATGGGCTCAGTTTTGTTGGAAAACGATTATCAGCATTTCCCTTTTTGGATTTCGTCCATAGATAATGGATCAGTTCATTTTGAAGGTTCTATTTTATAGGGGACTTGCTAATTTTGTGTACGAATAGTTAGTCTCTTTCCACACCCTGTCAGTGGGGATCTGTAGACAATTGGGGCAAATAATCTGTAGTTTCTAGAATTGTTAGTGGCAAGGCTGTTGCCGGTTTGGTTATCTATTTTGAACTGACTTTTCTCATGTCGTTTCTTCATTCATTACAGCGCATATTGGTCTGCAAAGGGTGGGTGGAGCAGTCACCTGGACGGACGGTTCAACTTATCTCCATGGACAAACTGGAATAGAAATTGATGGATGGTGACTCCTGTATCATGGGTCCATAGGGACCTATTATTGCAACTGGAACAGGTCTTCTTTCTGTGAAATACCGGTGTAACACTGGAGTGAGTTACTAATGTAAAGCCACTGGCGGGTTTTTAACCTAGTCGTGACAGAAAGCACAGTTACATAAGTACACTGTCACATATTTATGTTTAACTCTAGTATGAAACACGAAAATATTTCACTACACACACAAACGCTTGACAAGCACGAGAGCGCCATCCACCAAAGTCAGGCAACCACTGTTGGGATGAAAGGTTCGGGCGCTCACGACTGTAACCTTTCACTACCTTAAGTTGAAACCAATAAGATAATATGATATAAATTATGATAGCCCTACATGTTAATTCAAGGGCAGTAAATCTCAGCTACAAATTTACCCAAAGGAAAAAAATATCAAACCATACTATTTCTTTCAAAACATCAAAATGAATGCTGGCGATCTGTTAAACATGGTGATTTGATGAAGACAGAGGATCTTCACCTTCCAATAGATGCATATGTAACTGGACTGGTGAACAGGTTATCGGAAATGCTGTCACATATTTGTGAAGTGCTTCTTTGCTTTGTAAAAGACATTCAAATATGGCTGGTTAACCAACATAAAAACATATATTGGCCAGTAACGTGATTATATCATACGTAAAGAATTTCGCTTAAACATGTTTGCCAAATATTTTTATATATTGTCTGAAAACCAGAAAGAAATACTTAAATATTATAAATTGTTTGCGTTATATTGTTTTATTCATACACTGGACCGGAGTTGATATTGCCCGTGTGTTAAATAAATATGTTCCAGTTGAAATGAAATATACTGAGTGTAACTGTGTAAAAAACACTGTTAGCTACTCTCTTTGGATCTGTTTGAAAAGCTCCTGAAATGTGTTGTGTGGAAATTATTTGAAAATACTGGTATCATATCATATCAAATCATATTAAACTAATATATACACGAAGTGATTGTAGGTGGTAACTGCCTCATTCTTTGCTTTTTTCACAAATACTTTAGAGTTAATTTCTTTCAGTTTATTTTGGTATAAAGGACAATGGCTCACGTACAACCAAACATACATTAATTAATGTCACTGTTTTCTGCGAACAATGCATGTCACCATCTATATTGTCTATGAATTGCATTTTATAAAGTGAATATCATGTAGAACCGGGTCTCAGGAATTAACAGTGAACGATCTTTATAGTTCTATTGTAATACAAATTATGCTCTTTGGTGACATCTGACTGTTCTTACTGTTCTTGTTACTACATTAGAGTTGCAAATAATTGTACCAAATTATACTCTGTATACCGGGCGGTGGGGTAGCCTAGTGGTTAAAGCGTTCGCTCGTCACGCCGAAGACCCGGGTTCGATTCCCCACCTGGGTACTATGTGTGAAGCCCATTTCTGGTGTCCCCCGCCGTGATATAGCTGGAATATGTTTAACAGTGGCGTAAAACTGAACTAACTCACTCCACTATATTCTGTTACCCTGGCAATGCCAGTTTGTGTTTAATTGAATTTAGATGCTGTACATACTCTGTGTGTTTGTAAATGTACAGCAAGAGCACAGAACATGGAAAGTATGTCTTGGAACATTCACTATACTGTATTAACAATCAACTAAATGTACTTCGACATATAACAGAGTACTGATTGTGTTAACATTTTCACTAAATGCATTACCGGTACAAATGGCCTTTTGCTGATTATTGTGTGCAATGACCCAATGTAACTGCACGTTGAAGGCAAACAGAAATGTGCTAATATTTCAACAAATATCTATTTGATTTAGAAATAGTATATGTGCCATTTGTAGTCTTTGGTAACCATTAGGTTTCTGTTACACATAAAACTTTGAATATCTTTTTTCACACATTTATTGTTGATGCCATAAATGTTTCATTTTTTATTTCTTTAAACACACTTTAAAATCAACAATGAGTCTTCAGATGCATTGAGTAACTATATTCAAAGGTCAGGATTATTCATGAAACATACAACATCCTTGAGAATGTTTCCAAAATGACAAACTGAAAAAATACTACAACAGTATAAAATGGAATATTTCTCATGCATTGTCCCAAGATGTCTCTAGTTATATTCCATTATGTCACCTTTCTCGTCGTGACTGGCTATATGAAGCATGGTGTTGCCCCCTATTATCAACACCTGACCACATACCATCCTTTACACAGTCAAACACACCCCTTTGTCCCATACACGGCGTCAACATCACGTGCGTCTCTGTGCCACTCCCTCTCCCTACTGTAGTAACGTGGACTTATAAACAAGGTCTCCATCGACGCA